>NC_045427.1:394152525-394452525 GCF_902635505.1 Sarcophilus harrisii | reverse complement strand
CCAGGAAAATAAAAGAGAACTGCCCAGAAGTCTTAGAAACAGAGGGTAAAATAGACATTGAAAGGATTCATCGATCACCCACTGAAAGGGATCCTAAAATCAAAACACCAAGAAATATAGTGGCCAAATGCCAGAACCCTCAAACAAAGGAAAAATACCCGGCAGAAAAACCCAATTCAAAATAGAGGAGCCAAATTAGATCACCCAAGATCCAGCATCCACATTAAAAGACAAGGGCCTGGAATATGATATTCTGAAAGGCTAAGGAACCGATGCAAACCAAAAAATAACTTATCACCAGAATGAGCATCTTTTTCCAGGGGAAGATGGTCATTCAAGAAATAAGTGAATTTCAATTTTTTTTGGTGAAAACCAGAACTTAACAAGAAGTTTGATCTGCAAATAAGAACTCAAGAAAACCTAAAAAGGTAAAAGAAATTTAATATATTTTCAAAGATGTATAAAAAATACATGTATACCTTTGTTATAGAAATTAGAGGTGGAAAGGACATTGATCAAAAAGGGTAAAGTGGGGGGGTACTATATCTCACAAAAAGGCAAAGGAAACCTATTATATCTGAGAGAAAGAATGGAGGGGGATGAATACAGTGGGTATTTTACTGCCATAAGAATTGACTTTAAAAGAAAAAATGTTAGACATATTCAATATATGGTGAAACTTCTCCCATATCATTGAAAAGTGAGAAGGGAAAAGTGAAAAGGGAAGGAATAAGCTAAGCAGAAGGGAATACAGAAACTGAGAGGGAAAGGAGTAAGATAGGGGGAAGAACTCTAAGGTGGGGAGGAGGGATACTAAAAAGGGAGGGCTGTGAGAAGCAAGTGGTGCTCACAAGTTTAATACTGGGAAGGGGGGGAAGGGGAAAGAAGGGAGAAAAGCATAAATAGGGGTTAACAAGATGGCAAGAAATACAGAATTGGTCATTTTAACCATAAATGTGAATGGGGTAAACTCCCCCATAAAGAGGAAGTGATTAGCAGAATGGATTAAAAGCCAGAATCCTACAATATGTTGTTTACAGGAAACACACCTGAAGCAGGGAGATATATGCAGAATAAAGGTAAAAGGATGGAGCAAAATCTATTATGCTTCAGGTGAAGTCAAAAAAGCAGGGGTAGCCATCCTGATCTCAGATCAAGCAAAAACAAAAATTGATCTAATTAAAAGAGATAAGGAAGGGCACTATATCTTACTAAAGAGTAGCATAAATAATGAAGCAATATCAATATTAAACGTATATGCACCAAGTGGTGTAGCATCTAAATTCTTAAAAGAGAAATTAAGAGAGCTGCAAGAAGAAATAGATATCAAAACTATAATAGTGGGAGATCTCAACCTTGCACTCTCAAAATTAGATAAATCAAATCACAAAATAAATAAGAAAGAAGTCAAAGAGGTAAATAGAATACTAGAAAAGTTAGATATGATAGACCTCTGGAGAAAACGAAATGGAGACAGAAAGGAGTACACTTTCTTTTCAGCAGTTCATGGAACCTATACAAAAATAGATCATATATTAGGACATAAAAACCTCAAACTCAAATGCAGTAAGGCAGAAATAGTGAATGCATCCTTTTCAGACCACGATGCAATAAAAGTTACACTCAACAAAAAGCCAGGGGAAAGTAGACCAAAAATAATTGGAAATTAAATAATCTCATACTAAAGAATGATTGGGTGAAACAGCAAATCATAGACATAATTAATAACTTCACCCAAGAAAATGACAATAATGAGACATCATATCAAAATGTGTGGGATGCAGCCAAAGAGGTAATAAGGGGAAATTTCATATCTCTAGAGGCTTACTTGCATAAAGTAAAGAAAGAGAAGGTCAACGAATTGGGCTTGCAACTAAAAATGCTAGAAAAGGAACAAATTAAAAACCCTCAGTCAAACACTAAACTTGAAATTCTAAAAATAAAAGGAGAGATCAATAAAATTGAAAGTAAAAAAACTATTGAATTAATTAATAAACCAGAGTTGGTTCTATGAAAACCAACAAAATAGACAAACCCTTAGTAAATCTGATTAAAAAAAGGAAAGACGAAAATCAAATTGTTAGTCTTAAAAATGAAAAGGGAGAACTCGCCACTAATGAAGAGGAAATAAGAGCAATAATTAGGAATTACTTTGCCCAACTTTATGGCAATAAATTCGACAACTTAAATGAAATGGAAGAATACCTTCAAAATATAGCTTGCCCAAATTAACAGAGGAAGAAGTAAATATCCTAAACAGTCCCATCTTAGAAAAAGAAATAGAACAAGCTATTAACCAACTCCCTAAGAAAAAATCCCCAGGACCAGATGGATTTACATGTGAATTCTACCAAACATTTAAGAACAATTAACCCCAATGCTATATAAACTATTTGAAAAAATAGGGACTGAAGGAGTCCTACCAAACTCCTTTTACGACACAGACATGGTACTGATACCTAAACTAGGTAGGCTGAAAACAGAGAAAGAAAATTATAGACCAATCTCTCTAATGAATATCGATGCTAAAATCTTAAATAAAATATTAGCAAAAAGATTACAGAAAATCATCCCCAGGATAATACACTATGATCAAGTAGGATTTATACCAGGAATACAGGGCTGGTTTAATATTAGGAAAACTATTAGCATAATTGACTATATCAATAAGCAAACTAACAAAAACCATATGATCATCTCAATAGATTCAGAAAAAGCATTTGATAAAATCCAACATCCATTCCTAATAAAAACACTTGAGATTATAGGAATAAATGGACTTTTTCTTAAAATAGTCAGGAGCATATATTTAAAACCATCAATAAGCATCATATGCAATGGGGAAAAACTGGAATCTTTCCCAGTAAGATCTGGAGTGAAGCAAGGTTGCTCACTGTCACCATTATTATTCAATATTGTATTAGAAACACTAGCCTCAGCAATAAGAGTTGAGAAAGAGCTTAAAGGAATCAGAATAGGCAGTGAGGAAACCAAACTATTACTCTTTGCAGATGATATGATAGTATACTTAGAGAACCCTAGAGATTCTACAAAAAAGCTATTAGAAATAATCCATAACTTTAGCAAAGTTGCAGGTTATAAAATAAATCCCCATAAATCCTCAGCATTTTTATACATCCCCAACAAAATCCAACAGCAAGAGATACAAAGAGAAATTCCATTCAGAATAACTGTCGACAGCATAAAATATTTGGGAATCTATGTACCAAAGGAAAGTCAGGAATTATATGAGCTAAATTACAAAAAACTTTCCACACAAATAAAGTCAGACTTAAATAATTGGAAAAATATCAAGTGCTCCTGGATAGGTCGAGCGAATATAATAAAGATGACAATACTCCCTAAACTAATCTATTTATTTAGTGCTATACCAATCAGACTTCCAAGAAAATATTTTAATGATCTAGAAAAAATAACAACAAAATTCATTTGGAATAATAAAAGGTCAGGAATCTCAAAAGAATTAATGAAAAAAAAAATCTAATTAAGATGGCATAGCTGTACCTGATCTAAAACTATATTATAAAGCAACAATCACCAAAACCATGTGGTATTGGCTAAGAAATAGATTAGTTGATCAGTGGAACAGGTTAGGTTTACAAGATAGAATAGTCAACTATAGCAATCTAGTGTTTGACAAACCCAAAGATCCTAACTTTTGGGATAAGAATTCATTATTTGACAAAAACTGCTGGGATAACTGGAAATTAGTATGGCAGAAATTAGGCATGGACACACTTAACACCGTATACCAAGATAAGATCAAAATGGGTCCATAAAGAACGAGATTATAAGCAAATTGGAGGAACATAGGATAGTTTATCTCTCAGACTTGTGGAAGAGGAAGAAATTTGTGACTAAAGACGAACTAGAGACCATTATTGATCACAAAATAGAAAATTTTGATTACATCAAATTTAAAAGCTTCTGTACAAACAAAACTAATGTAAACAAGATTAGAAGGGAAGCAAGAAACTGGGAAAACATCTTCACAGTTTAAGGTTCTGATAAAGGCCTCATTTCCAAAATATATAGAGAACTGACT
The DNA here is from genome assembly GCF_902635505.1 of Sarcophilus harrisii. NCBI lineage: Eukaryota > Metazoa > Chordata > Mammalia > Dasyuromorphia > Dasyuridae > Sarcophilus > Sarcophilus harrisii. Next base: position 394,448,459 of record NC_045427.1, on the reverse strand, counting down.
CTAATTTATAAGAAACCAAGCCATTCTCCAATTGATAAATGGTCAAAGGATATGAACAGACAATTTTCAGATGATGAAATTGAAATCATTACCACTTATATGAAAGAGTGTTCCAAATCATTATTAATCAGAGAAATGCAAATTAAGACAACTCTGAGATACTACACACCTGTCAGATTGGCTAAGATGACAGGAAAAATAATGATGATTGTTGAGGGTGAGGAAAACTGGGACACTGATATATTGTTGGTGGAGCTGTGAACGAATCCAGCATCTGGAGCAATCTGAATTATGCCCAAAAAGTTATCAAACTGTGCATACCCTTTGATCCAGCAGTCTTTCTACTGGGCTTATACCCCAAGGAGATACTAAAAAAGGGAAAGGGACCAGTATGTGCCAAAATGTTTGTGGCAGGCCTGTTTGTAGTGGCTAGAAGCTGGAAACTGAGTGGATGCCCATCAATTGGAGAATGGTTGGGTAAATTGTGGTATATGAATGTTATGGAATATTATTGTTCTGTAAGAAATGACCAGCAAGATGAATACAGAAAGCTTGGAGAGAATTACATGAACTGATGCTAAGTGAAATGAGCAGAACTAAGAGATCATTATATACATCAACAACGATACTATATGAAGATGTAATCTGATGGAAGTGGATTTCTTTGACAAAGAGACATAATTCAGTTTCAATTGATCAATGATGGACAGAAGCAGCTACACCCAAAGGAAAAACACTGGGAAATGAATGTAAACTGTTTGCATTTTTGTTTTCTTCCGTGTATTTCTATCTTCTGAATCAATTCTCCCTGTGCAATCAAGAAAACTGTTTGGATCTGACACACTACATTGTATCTAGGATATACTAGGACATATTCAACATATATAGGACTGCTTGCCATCTAGGGGAGGGGGTGGAGGGTGGGAAGGGAAATCGGAACAGAAGTGAGTGCAAGGGATAATGTAAAAAAAAAATTACCCTGGCCATAGATTCTGTCAATAAAAAGTTATAATAATAATAATAAAAGAACAAAAAGGAAAGTTGTTTGTTAAATATTTGCCACTACATCCCTACTCAGAGATTATCTATTTCAATCTATACTTGAGAATGAATCTTTTTGCAACTTTCCCAATAAGTGTTCATCCAACTTTCACTTGAAGATCCCAGATGATGAGCAACACATTACTTTTCAAAACAGTTCACTCTACTTCTAGTTGTTGTTAATTCATAACATCCTTTATCTTAAAGTGAAGCCTTTCTGCTTATGACTTTAATTCACTGGTTCTAAACATTCTGGCCTCTGGGGTCAAGTAAAGTGGGTTTAATCCTATTTCTATATATAACTTTTAAAGTCTTTCAAGAATATGATTATTCAATTAGATTAAATTCCACATATATTTATTGAATTAATTGTGTACAAGGTACTATGATAGATGCTGATGGTATAAAAATAAAATGACATTTTCTTGTCTTCAAGGAGCTTATCATCTAATCATAAAGTTCAAGATTCTATGCAATTTTGTATGATACAAAAAACATGTAATAAGGGCAAACAATGACAATAGACAAAGGATTAATTATATGGAGGTGGGAGATCACTTTCATTGGGAAGGATCAAATAATGTTTCATGGAAAAGATGGCATCTGAGTTGAGCCCCAAGGAACAAAAAGTAAAACTACATTCCATCCAGAATATATGGCTCATGAAAATAAATATAGGTAAGAGAATGGAAGATGACATTAAGAAATAGTTAATTGTATAAATTATGGAACACATGAAGGGGAGTGGTGTAAAATAAGATTTAGAAAGATAGATTGATGCTAGATTATGGAGGGTCTTAAAACAAGTTTTTAAAAATTGTTATCTTAGAAGCAATAGAGAACCATTGAAAACCTCTGAGAGCAGCCTAATGGCAAGATAGATCCATCCCTTATTTTAGCAATTGTTTGGAAAAGGGAGAAACAAAAGACAGACTGACTAATCAGAAGACTTAAGAATCCAAGAAAGAGGTGATGGTCTGAGACTAGTGTGGTATTTAGTGTGAGTATAGATTAAAATAAATTAATCGTTAAAATTTTACAATTCAGAAATTGAATGATAGAGATTATATCCAAGATGGCTTCAACATTTCAAACTTTTGTAATTGAGTGATGATTAGTAACAATCATGTCTTCATAAATCATCTTTTTTCAAGATGAAGAACCCTACTTCTCCCTGCTTCTACCGATGGCCAAATGGAAACTTTTAAAGTGGATCACCATCCTCTGGAAGGCTGCAGATTGTCAATGCCCATTCTAAAATTTGGTAACATGAATTAAACATATTGTCCTAATATTACCTTAGGCAAAGAACTGTGAGACTAATAAATAGAAGGGGGAGAGGAATCTCAGGAAAATAGTTATTATTTATTCCCAACACTGTTAGGAAGAAGACAACTAGATCGATAAGAAACATTTCTGGAACCCAACTCGTGGTCAAGATGTTAGCCCACAGTGTCTTTTATGTTCTGAAACATTTTGTATAATATGTAAACTGGGGAGATAAATTTACATGCAGGATGATAATGTTTAATGTATTTTGGAAGCAACCAAAATTCTCCTCTCTGGGTGATCTTGCTCTTATATTTTATTCCCAATTGTATGTGTGATTAATAAGCATAGGAAAATTCAATTCACATAAACTACTTTGCATATTTTTTAAAAACACACACATTTGCCTACAAAATGTGATTTTAAATGAGGCAGCTAATGCCAAATAAGCTTGCAAATGAATTATCACCACAATTCAGAAGCTTTAAAAGGTACAGAGTGTCTCAGTTTGGTAAGAGGGGAAAAAATGAAAAGGTATATGAGAGAGGAAAGAAAGAAGTTTGTATATAGAGCTCCTACTTAAATCCCAAACCAAAAGCTTGCCAAACTAAAATTCAGGAATAAGAACCTGATTACAAGGTTAATTCAAAGAAAAATGATTAAGGAGGAAAAATGTGTCTTTGGTCTATTCAAGTGTCATTTCCTTTGGTTTTCTTGTTCTCCTAATTATGAGTGATCTTTCCCTCAAATCATATTGTATTCATTTGTGTATTTAAATATTAGGACAGCTATGTGGTGTAGTTGATAGAGGACAGGTCCTGGAATTAGGAGGACTTGAGTTCAAATGCAATCTTAGATGCATATTATCTGTGTGACCCTGGGCAAGTCACTCAATCCTGATTGCCTCAAAAATTAAAAAATAAATAAATAAAAATAAATGTTGCATTCCCATCTGTTAGTAAAATGTAAGCTTTTAGAAGGCAGGGGATTAGAAAATTATAATCTAATTTTCATTCTTCTTAGTATGACAATAAGGAATAAGATAAGGAATTTTCTCTCTGAGTTTGGACTGGCACTTTCACAATATTTTAGAATCGTAAAAATAGCAGTAACATGAGAGGTTAAAGGACTCACGTAGGATCACATAACCAATGTATCAGAGAAGACACTTCACTTGATGACTTTCTGACTTTAAGCTCCACTCTCTGCCCACTACACCAGGTGGCCTCTCTTGAATTTTTGTTGGATTGAATTGAATTTGATTTCTAAAGCTTCTCTTTTTACACTTTGTGTGGCATATTCTTCCTTCTGAACTTTCTCTACCACTCTTCCATCATTTTTTTAAATTTTCTTTTTATACCCACTACTGAGCACAGTGCTTGGCAAATAATAAATATTTAAGATGTGTTTATTGACTGACTAGCTCCATCCTGTACTTCATTGCTTAAAATCTTCTTCCCTATGAAAAAAAAATCTCAGGAAGAAATAAGGAATTTAAACTAATTAATTTAGACCAATGAACCAATTTAGACTTAAAGAATCTCTGAACTGAAAGGACCCTTAGAAACAATACTGTTTAAGTCCCTTTTAAAGATAAGGAAATTTGAATTGCAAAGATTGAAGATTACTCTTCCAGAATCATTCTCCTAGGCAGAGTTTAGAACTTAAGTCTCCATCACTTTTGCCACACCTTAGTGTTACTTTAATAAATCCTGTCATTTATTAGAAGTGTTTTAATTTTAACCCTCATCTTAAGAGAAAAGATGTTGTCCTCTGAGCAAATCATTTCAAGTAGAATATTGGACTTGGAATCAGAAGATCCTGGATTCAAATATTGTTTTAGAAGAAATGTATTTGTAGAAAAGTCACTAAAATTCTCTGTGCCTTAATTTCTTCCTCTGCAAAATAAGGTGCTTAATTTTCATAGACTGCAAGAGCCTTTCTTGTTCTAAATTTATTTCTTATGGTAGAGGTATTCCATCTACTATCTAATGGACATTTGCACTATGTTGTATAGCTATAATGAAGTCATTGTAATAAACTGACTCCACAACTTGCAAGGAATGAGGGAAGAGAAAAGAGAATGAACTCAGAGGAAAAGTACTTCTCTCACTCTAAAATACTAGCTTCTACATTGTCAATAACAATATTTCTAGTCTAAGAGAATAAAACTTGCTTCATATTATTAATTGCCCTCTATTACTTATCCTGTGTATCACCTCAAACTATTAGGAAAAGTTCACAAGCAGTTTAGTAATTCCCAAGAAGAATACAATTATTCAGCTATTTCCCTCCTAGAGCCTTGCCTCCACAAAGCATATTAGACAAATATACCATTATTACTCTAAATCATGTAGGCTCCTTATTTCTATCACCCACCTCATGATATATAAACAAATGTCAACATCCACTAATGTTTGTTTTAATGTGTTTATGTAATAATGGGATTAAAAGGCCAAAACAATGCACAGAAATTGTGAAAAAAAGAACTTATATGAGCATAGGCTGACTGAAAGCAACCAGTTAACATGGAAACTAGGACTTGACCATATTGATCTTTGAGATTCACAGAAAAAAAGGCAAACAGACTCCGAAGGACTACTAAAACTAAAGGCAACTACCTTCTTCATTGCACAAAACAATGGGAAGACAAATTTGTCTTTAGGGAAACAGGAGTACACCTGGCCTGCTAACCTCAGGGTTCACAGCTGATGAATATTTTCACCTTTCTTTTGTAGCATCGTTAACCATGGTTGGCTGCCATTATTAAAACTGCCACTTCTTTTAGAGTTTTTGAAAAAGAGCAGACAATAACAAAGTATCACAATGCTAAGTGCTTGATTCTGCAAAAGTCAGCATGATTCCAAAATAGAGGCAATCTGACCTTCCACTCCTTGATTGTAGTTTCCTCCTTCTTCTTCTCAGAACTCTCCATTCATATTCCTAAGGACTTCTTACAATTCATGATCTCAGGACATTTGAATACTGAGAAAATGTCTGAAAATCTATGATTACCCTGTCACAGGACCAAACACCCACACAGGATTACATTATGATCTTAATTATCAACATGCAGGTAGGAATTTGGGGAGTTCTCTGGTACTTGAAATCAAGTCACATAAATAGTTTTAACTCTTTAAGAGAAAAGATTGGCCCTACTTGATTAGACAAAAGAACTTCTGATTGAATAAGTTTGATTTGATTTAATTGAATAAAAATTAATAATAATCATCATCAACAATATCTCCCACTCATAGAGCTTTCCAACTTATGAAGCATTTTATTAGCAATTGTCTTGAAGGTAAATGATTCAAGTGTTCTTATCATCATTTTAAAGATGAGGAAACTGAGAAAAAGAAAAATGACCTGTGCAATATCAAACAAATTACAGCAGGGTTTCAGAGCATATTTATACATTTATAAGATCTACATATATGTTCTTTAACCTATTTAGCCCATTTCTTGATCAAACAAGGAAACTGAGAGCTGGAGACAAAATGACCTCTGCAAAGTTACACTGCAGCAAGTGGAAGATGTTCTATTAATTAAATCTATTTCTAAATACTTTTTCCCCCCAGGCTATCTTTATAATGGTTCTTAGAAATTTCAGTGTTAAACAAGTTAATGTCTCTTGATTTATTTTATTTTTGAGGGGGAGTAGGCAATTAATTAAGTGACTTGCGCAGGATCACAGTAGATTTTTAGCTGATTTTTTTTTTCCTGCTGTTGTGATGGGCCTTTGATTTCATAAGTCTAGGAAAGCTTTCCAAAAACAAATCAACTCATTTGAGAGCTGTCCATGGTATTTAATTGTTTATTGAGCTGTTCATGTTCAGAGGCAAACCTTGAACTGAAGTTTTTCTGCCTTCAATGAAGAACTTTGATTCACTGCACTATACGGTCTGGATGTAAGAGTAATCAAAGTGTTTTCATTCAAACATTTAGTATTTAATACATAGGACTAAGTATCTAGCACTAGGGTTGCTCATTTTAATCAGTCTAGTGAGGCAAGGCTTCTAATTAATGAATTATGTAGATTGATTGTATAAAATTGTAGAATGTGAAATACAGAACAGAGCACTTAGCAAATAATCCAATATAGGTTAAACATGTGTGATTATTCTAAAAATATTTTCACATTTATCATTCTGCAAGAAAAATCAGATCAAAAAGGAAAAAAAAAATGAGGAAAAAAAAAAGCAAGCAAACAACAACAAAAGAGGTAAAAATACCATGTTGTGTTCTACATTCAGTCCCCATAGTCCACTTTTGGATGCAGATGGCTCTCTCTATCCCAAATCTATTGGAATTGGTCTGAACAAGATACTCATTTTAAAGTCAGGCCAGGAGCAATCTATCTGTGTAGAAATGGCTTGCAGTGGACAAGTCTGTCTTCATTTTCATTTCACCATGAGCCAGCCAAAGGGCAGGAATCCCCCACTTTTAATATGTCAAAATACCTGGAAATAATGTTGAACAACATGATATTTAGATAATGATTCCCAAGATATTTGTGTTTCCTGTGTTCAATTGCTCACATTATTCTACTTGACACAGACAATAAATTAGGGGGCATGTTTTCAAAAATAATTCCTTAGGCAAGCAGTTAATTTATTCCACTGTTTTGTTACCTATTAAGTTTTACAAGTAATGTTTCCTGTAAATTGGAATGCATCACTAGGAAAAAAGAAAATATGTTTGTACATTTGTATTGAATATAGAGAAATGACAAATGTGACTGGAATTCAAGAGACCCGGGACCAAAACCTGTCTCAGAAAATGATCTCTTCATAAATTTGGAATAGCTTCTTTAATTAAGATGTGCCTCCATTTCCTTATTTGTAAAATAGTACTGGTTTAACTTTCTTTTAATTCATCATAGGATTAAAGGTTTAGTGTTAGAAATTATGCTGCAGAATATAGCTAAATTAAGCCTAGAAAAGCTAAATGATTTACCTAAATTTGCATAGGGAGCAGGGCTAGGATTCCAATCTGACTCCCAACTCATCAGGAAGGTAAAAAGGAGACCTGGTGTTAAAATTGGATTTTCTTTTCCATACCAACATTATAACAGCATTGGGGAGAAAGACAGGGAAGGAAACTTTTCCTATCTTTTCAACATTTCATTCTACTTGCCAATGGGAACAATCTTATAAAGAAGAAAACTAAATAACCACCCATATAGTGTCCCCTGAAAAAGTATCAAGTAGGCTTTACTATACTTATTTTGCAAATAAAGAAACAGATTTTCTTTCACCAAATCTTTCTCTTGCTGCCTCTCTCTCATGGCCTGAAATTCCAACATAGAAGATCTGTTGTTTTGACAGCTAAAAAGTTTGTGATCCTCAAGAGACCATTATTAAAATGGAAATCACCCCACCCCAGAAAGAGTAGAATTTTAATGTAACAATGACAACAATAAAAATAGTGGACAGTAACAGTTAGCCAAGTACATTAAAAACAAGATCCTGAATACTTAATTGAGATCAGTTAATAACCATCCTAGCACAAATGAAGTCGGTAGGTGCCTAAAAGCTATAGGATGAAGAAAGGTTCTAGGGATCCTTCAGGAAATATGAGAGGAACTGAAAGAGATTGGAACAAAGAAGCAAAGATGAATTCTGCCTACATTATAATCTTGCCTAGAGCCAGCCCTGTCCTCCAGAAGTCCAAGATTCAAGGTCAAGATAATGCAGTATATTTTTTAGAAAAATGGATAAATTCATCCATATATCCATACATCTATCCATTCATTCAAAAATAAACTTCAGATACAGAAGTAGATAGGCAGAGAGAACAATAGATAGATAGATAATAATAGCTGGAATGTTATATAGCACTTGAAGATTTATAAATTGGTTTACATCTCATTTGATCCTCACAACAACCCTATAAGAAAGTTAATATTATTTCCATTTTGCAGATGAGGAAAGTGGGGACAAGAGAGGTTAAATGACTTGCCCAATGTTGAACAACTAGTAAAAGTATCTTAGGCAAGATTCAAACTCTACCCCAGACTCTGGAGACTTAGGGAAAATCCAACATTAATTACAGGTTGTGAGATCATAATAAAGTCACAACCTGAATCTCAGTTTCCTCATCTTTATAATGAGAATAAAAATATCTGAAATTGGCTCTATTAAATTATTATTTTAAATATTGAATGAAATAATATAAATAGTATTCTTTACAGAAATTAAAGTCATACAATAAAGCCATACAGAAATAAAGTCTCCTATTGGAGAAGTAATACCTATGAATGTGACATGCTGCCTACATAGCAGGATAATTGTTATGTCAGTTGGGTTTGCTTTACTGTTTTTCTTTTTTCCAATGGAAATCTCCATGAAAGAGAGGAGGATTACATCTAGAAAGGATGATGATGGAAAGCAATAGAAATCAATAAAACTAAAAGACAAAAACAATTTTATCTTCCTTCAAAGTGTGCTGGAACAGTGGCATTTTAATTTTGTTTCTTGGTTTAATCTAAAAATTGCTATAAGGGATCAGAGACTCACCAGGAAAAGCTGGATATATTTGATGAGTTTCTCCAATCAATATGAAAATGTGACTGGGAGTATGCTATAGACCAGGGTTTCTAAAACTTTTCCTACTCATGACACCTTTTAGGCCAAGAAATGTTTATGTGTCCCCATGTATATGGGTTATAAAATTGATATTCAAATGAAACATTAATGATTTTAAATCATAATTTTGCAGCCCCTACATTCAATTATAAAATGTTGTACGGGGTCACAACCCATAGTTTAAGAAGCTTTGATATAGGGTATATAGCACCTGAGTTTGGATCCTACCTTGGACAGAGTAGTTTACTGACCTTGGCCAATTCATTTAATCTCTCTATGTGCCACTTTACTCTTCTGTAAAATTAAGAAATTGGTCTCAAGGACCCCTAAGTTTTATTCCCTTCTAAATAAATTGTCACCTGATCCTTTCTTTGAAGGCATTTCCCATGGAAGTAGGCTGTGTCTTAGCACCTTGATTAAGAGACAGGGAATTCCTTTGATTAATTCTTAATGATTTCAACTATCTCCAAAATGATTAGTAACTAAATGGTAGCTTGTCCCAATGGTCTTTAACTGTTAGTGTTCAATCCTTTCTCTTTTTTCTAGAGTTTATATCCCTTAAATATTTTGTTTCTAGTGATATAAGATGAGTTGAACTATCTCCATCCCCACTTACACATATACCAAGGTAAAGTCAAAATGGATTCATGATTTAGACATAAAGAGCAATATTATAAGCAAATTAGAACACAGGATAGTTTACCTCTCAGATCTATGGAGCAGGAAGGAATTTGTGGTCAAAGAAGAACTGCAACTGATTATTGAACACCAACTAGATAATTTTAATTATATTAAGTTAAAAATTTTTGTACAAACAAAATTAAAGCAGACAAGATTAGAAGAGAAGCAACAAATTGGGAAAACATTTTACATTTAAAGATTCTGATAAAGGCCTCATTTCTAAAATTTATAGAGAATTGACTCAAATTTATAATAGTTCAAGCCATTCTCTCACATCAAAAGATATAAACAATTTTCAGATAAAGAAATTAAACCATTTCTAGTCATATGAAAAGGTGTTCTAAATAACTATATTGTTCAAAGAAATGCAAAATAAGACAACTCTAATATATCACTACATACCTCTCAGATTGGCTAAGAAGACAGGAAAAGAGAATAACAAATGTTGAAGGGGATGTAGGAAAACTGGGACACTAATACCTTGTTGGTGGAATTGTGAATGGATCTAACCATTCTGGAAAGGAATTTGGAACTATGTTCAAAAAGTTATCAAACTGTGCATACCCTTTGATCAAGCAGTGTTTCTTGTTTTTTGGCTTCAAGTATTTCTTGGCTTATATCCCAAGGATAACTTAAAGGAGGGAAAGGGACCCACATGTACAAAAATGTTTGTGGCAGCCCTTTTTGTAGTGGAAAGAAATTGGAAACTGAATGGATGCCCATCAGTTAGAGAATGACTGAATAAATTACATTATATAAATGCTATGATATATTATTGTTCTGTATGAAATGATAAACAGGATGACTTCTGAGAGTCCTAGAAAAACTTACATGAACTGATGTTAAGTGAAATGAGCAGAACCAGGAAATCATTAAAAATGGTGACAAGATTATATGATGATCAATTCTGATAGATGTTACAATTTCTCACAATGAGATGATTGAGGATAGTTCCAATATTCTTGTGATAAAGAAAGCCATCTACACCCAGAGAGAGGAGTGTAGGAACTGTGGGAACTGAGTGTGGGTCACAACATAGCATTTTCCCTCTTTTTGTTGTTTGCTTGCATTTTGTTTTCTTTCTCATTTGTTTTCCCTTTTTGATCTGATTTTTCTCATGCAGCAAGATAATTGTATAAATATGTATACATATATTGGATTTGACATATATTTTAACATGTTGAACATATATTGGATTTCTTGTCATGAAGGGGAGATGGTTGGGAGAAGGAGGGGGAAATTTGGAGTGCAAGGTTTTGTAAGAGTCAATGTTGAAAAATTATCCATGCATATGTTTTGAAAATAAAAAGCTTTAATAAAACAAGTTCCCAATTTGCAAATTTTCCAAAAGTACTCCTGAGTCAAAGACTTTAGCAATGACTTCCTAGAGGGATATTTCTTTAATAATATATTTCTTGAAGAAGGAACAGGATCATTACCAGACCCTCATACTTCAAAGCTAGGACTAAAACCATGCCAAATGATTGGAGGTGAGGGACTGCCAGTAGAAAATGAGAATTCTTTTTTTTCTCATTTTTTTATATTTTATTGTATTTTTTATAACTTTTTATTGACAGAACATTATGTCTGGGTAATTTTTTTTACAACATTATCCCTTGCACTCATTTCTGTTCTGACTTTTCCCTTCACTCCCTCCATCCCCACCCCTAGATGGCAAGCTGTCTTATACATGTTAAATATGTTACAATATATCCTAGATACAATATATGTGTGCAGAACAGAACAGTTCTTTTGTTGCACAGGAAGAATTGGATTCAGAAGGTAAAAATAACCTGGAAAGAAAAACAAAAATGCAAACAGTTTATACTCATTTCCCAGTGTTCCTTCTCTGGGTGTAGCTGCTTCTGTCCATCATTGATCAATTGGAACTGAATTAGATTTCTTTATCGAAGATATCCACTTCCATTAGAATACATCCTCATAGAGTATCGCTGTTGAAGTGTATAATGATCTCCTGGTTCTGCTCATTTCACTCAGCATCAGTTCATGTAAGTCTCTCCAAGCCTCTGTATTCATCCTGCTGGTCATTTCTTACAGAACAATAATGTTCCATAATATTCATATACCATAATTTATCCAACCATTCTCCAATTGATGAGCATTCATTCATTTTCCAGTTTCTAGCCACTACAAACAGGGCTGCCACAAACATTTTGGCACATACAGGTCCTTTTCCCTTCTTTAGTATTTCTTTGGGATATAATCCCAGTAGTAGCACTGCTGGGGTATCAAAATGTATGCGCACAGTTTGATAACTTTTTGGGCATAATTCCAGATTGCTCTCTGGAATGGTTGGATTCGTTCGTAACTCCACCAACAATGCATCAATGTCCCACTTTTCCCACATCCCCTCCAACATTCATCACTATTTTTTCCTGTAATCTTAGCCAATCTGACAGGTGTGTAGTGGTATCTCAGAGTTGTCTTAATTTGCATTTCTCTGATCAATAGTGATTTGGAACACTCTTTCATATGAGTTGAAATAGTTTCAATTTCATCATCTGAAAATTGTCTGTTCATATCCTTTGAGCATTTATCAATTGGAAAATGGTTTGATTTTTTTATAAATTAGAGTCAATTTTCTGTATATTTTGGAAATGAGGCCTTTATCAGAACTTTTAACTGTAAAAATGTTTTCCCAGTTTGTTGCTTCCCTTCTAATTTTGTTTGTGTTAGTTTTGTTTGTACAAAGGCTTTTTAATTTGATGTAATCAAAATTTTCTATTTTGTGATCAATAATGATCTCTAGTTCTTCTTTGGTCACAAATTCCTTCCTCCTCCACAAGTCTGAGAGGTAAACTATCCTGTGTTCCTCTAATTTATTTATGATCTCATTCTTTATGCCTAAATCATGGACCCATTTTGATCTTATTTTGGTATATGGTGTTAAGTGTGGGTCCATTCCTAATTTCTGCCATACTAATTCCCAGTTTCCCAGCAGTTTTTGTCAAATAATGAATTCTTATCCCAAAAGTTGGGATCTTTGGGTTTGTCAAACACCATACTGCTATAGTTATTGACTATTTTGTCTTGTGAACCTAACCTATTCCACTGATCAATTAATCTATTTCTTAGCCAATACCAAATAGTTTTGGCGACTGATGCTTTATAATATAGTTTTAGATCAGGTACAGCTAGGCCACCTTCATTTGATTTTTTTTTCATTAATTCCCTTGAAATTCTTGACTTTTTGTTCTTCCATATGAATTTTGTTGTTATTTTTTCTATGTCATTAAAATAGTTTCTTGGGAGTCTGATTCGTATGGCAGTAAATAAATAGATTAGTTTAGGGAGTATTGTCATCTTTATTATATTCACTCGGCCTATCTAAGAGCACTTAATATTTTTCCAATTATTTAAATCTGACTTTATTGGTGTGGAAAGTGTTTTGTAATTTTGCTCATATAATTCCTAACTTTCCTTTGGTAGATAGATTCCGAAATAGAAAATGAGAATTCTTAACCTCAGCAAGTGCTAGTGCTGTAAGTCACTCAACTGGTACAAGGATGAGATGATTGAGGGGTATTTGTTCAGCAGTCCTCAAAAATGTCTTTACTTTCCAGAAGAAATTGAATTTTAAGGTTTTATATGTTTATAATTGTTCATGAGTTCCTGTGAGTCAGACATTTCATGAAGTTTTTTTTTTTTTGTTATGGATGTCACATATATGATAATTATATTGTTCAATGAATACCTTTGCAGGAGCTGGGGATCCTGTAATCTACTTATGGATAAACTTATGTATGAGCTATACCTAAGCTTCATTGGGGTGATTTCTCAAGGGTTTGTAGAGTGAGAACAAGTGTCAAAGAGATGCTTTGAGGTCAGCATCCAAAACTGAACCCAATCTGTATGAGTTCAGAGACTTATTCAGAGGTTAAGGTGGAGAATGAGTTACATTACTTTTAATATTTATATATAATAAAGTCCTTATCTTGTAAAATGCTTTGAACTAGATATGAGTTTATGAATTACAATTAATGTACATAAAAAAGATAATATACATATTTATTGATTTTGAAATAATGAATTTCATTCCTCTCCTTTAAAATAATGGATGTTTTGAGGAAGAACTCTTAAATCTGCACAAATGTATTATCCTGTGAAGAACACTCTGGAGTTACTTGACCCACTCACAATGATACTTGCAATGACACACACATATGCCAAATGCATAGTACAGATTCTGCTACTTTGTAGTCTAGAATTTAATTTTTTGAGTTCATTGACCAGTTTCTCCTTTGGTTCAAGCACTCATTTTATCTCCTTGGATGAATAACTTTCTATATCGCTTTGTCTTTGATGTCTTTGCTATCAACTAAATATACTGTTTCTATTGGTTCACATGGTTCTGTCCCAGCTAGGTGTATGGTCTGTTACTGGTACAATCTCTTTGATGAAACGATAAACACACAGAAATAGATAGAAAGAGTAAGACCAAAATGAGGAGAGCCTCCCCTCAAAGACTATTCCCTCAAAAATACTAACTCAACAATCCTCAATTCTCAAATGAGTCATCATTTATCTCTAGAGTATACTATAACTTGACTTGACATATATATATATATATATATATATATATATATGCTGTATCATGTTCCTGATTCTTTCAACCATGCATAAAAGGTTTCTTTTCATTTCATAGCTAAAATCCTACCATTCAATGATGCATTTACATGAGGTAGAATTGTAAGAAAAATTCTTAAAACCCAGTTACCCAATTTACTTTTTTTTGTTGATAGATTTAATTGGACAACTAGATGTTGCAGTGGATAATGTTGTGAGACTGGATATAAGAAGACCTGCATTATAATTCAGATGCTTACTAGGTGTGTGACCCTGGGCAAGTTACTTAACCTATTTGCCTCAGTTTCCCCTTTGGAAAATGAGGGTAATAATAGCATCTAATTCCCAGAGTTGTGAGAATCAAATGAGATATTTATAACGTACTTGACATAGTTCCCTGCACAAAGTAGATACTACGAATTATTATAATTTATATAGATTCAACTGAAATGCTTCAGCTTTCTGTGATTACATTAATTGAAACAGAGGTGAGACCACCACCCTTTATATATTAAAGGAATTGTGAAATATATAAAGATGAATAAGATATGCTTTCTGCCAATTAGTTTATTATCTAAAAGAGTAAATGAGATTTGAATATAGATAAAAATGACAAAAATTAGAATGGCAAATATATCAATTGAGTACAAAATGTTTCCTATTACATCAAATGAAGAATAAATCATTTCCAGCTAGAAAGAAATGATTTCCTGGATTGTAAAGACAAAGTTCCTTGTTATTATCAAACCAAACCATCCGTTTCTCAGTTTTGATTGCCATTCATCTCGCCCAAGAGTTTTGTGGATTAAGCCTCCTTGTTGTACTGTCAAAAAAGAATTGGATGGCTGACAAATAAACACCAAGCAAAACTTTATGTAATAACCATACAATTTCAATTTGTTTCACATATTCAACACCAATTTTTCTAAGTTGTGAGAAAACATATTGTTTTCACCTTTTAGGAAGAATGTATCTATGTGTAGCTTTGAAGTGTTGTGAGCATTTTTTTTCCCACCTGCACGTCATCTTATTTTGATATTTTGGTAGGTCGATTTTTTTTTGTTATGTATACTCTCTCTTCTAGTGCAGGTAGGTATGTATGCACATGGGTATGTGTGTGCACATGCATGTGTGTATGTATGTACCTACATATATACGTATATATGTACTTACATATATATACCTACATATATATGTATATATGTACCTACATATATACATATGCATACACATATAAATGTGTGTATATATGTATATGTACATGTTTATATGTGTGTGCATATAGTATATCATTTGCATATACATGCATTATATATAGGATAACTTGATACATTACCTATCCAGCTACACATCAGAGTCTATGTAATATGCATTTTAATTAACTTCAAGCAACTCTTAAAAAGATTAAAAATTACATAAGACTCTATATTAAATGCCAACTAGGAGATAATTTTGCTCAGTGATGCACTGAATATTGACTTCATATGAGATGCAAAACAGAAGGATAAATTATACTCACCTAAGGCATTTATCAGTGTCCTCAAAGTTATCCTGTGCAGAATCCAAACAAAGATTCCCTGTATATGGTAAGAATTTTCAAATGTTCCTTTAACCACCAGGTGATATTGCTGACCACTAACATGATCCAAAGTCAGCAAAAAGAATGTGAGCCTGGAAAGTTTCACTCTTAAGCAGGCATCTATGTGTTCCACACTGCTAAAACAGAGTGCCAAGAAAATGTCAAGTTCTCTATGATGCTCAAAGCACGCTTAGCCTTCTTGCCTCTCAGTTCTCACTCAAGGTGGTTATGATATATTGTCGGTTTAAAGGATAGGCTGAGTGTATAATGTATATATGCCCGTTATAAGATTAGTATATAGTGTATATCTTTATCTTTCACCAAGTAGATACCCTCTTCCCATAATCTGCTATATTTCATTAAACTCAGACCATAATATGATACAAACACAGATATAGAGCTAGAAAGGAATTAGCAATCATTAAGTCCACTGCCTTAATTCTACAGATGAGCAAATGCAGGCCGAGAGAGATTAAGTGCTTGGATCAAGGTCACACAGTTAATAAGTATATAATATTGGATTTGTCAACAAAGGGAAGCCCACTCCTCACAATGCAGAAAAGTCCAAAATGAGTTGAAAGCAGAAGAGGTTTATTAGTAGAAAAATCAGACACTATTGCCAAGCCCCATCTCAACCACACCATTTCTATTTAAGAATTGCATTGTGGCAAATTAAGACAACTCTAAGATACCACTACACACCTGTCAGATTGGCTAAGATGACAGGAAAAAATAATGATGATTGTTGGAGGGGATGCGGGAAAACTGGGACATTGATGCATTGTTGGTGGAGTTGTGAACGAATCCAACCATTTTGGAGAGTAGTTTGGAACTATGCTCAAAAAGTTATCAAACTGTGCATACCCTTTGATCCAGCAGTGTTACTACTGGGATTATATCCCAAAGAGATTATAAAGAAGGGAAAGGGACCTGTATGTGCACGAATGTTTGTGGCAGCCCTTTTTGTAGTGGCTAAAAACTGGAAACTGAATGGATGTCCATCAGTTGGAGAATGGCTGAATAAATTGTGGTATATGAATATTATGGAATATTACTGTTCTGTAAGAAATGACCAACAGGATGATTTCAGAAAGGCCTGGAGAGACTTACACGAACTGATGCTGAGTGAAATGAGCAGGACCAGGAGATCATTATATACTTCAACAACAATACTATATGATGACCAGTTCTGATGGACCAGGCCATCCTCAGCAACGAGATCAACCAAATCATTTCTAATGGAGCAGTAATGAACTGAACTAGCTATGCCCAGAAAAAGAACTCTGGGAGATGACTAAAAACCATTACATTGAATTCCCAATCCCTATATTTATGCCCACCTGCATTTTTGATTTCCTTCACAAGCTAATTGTACAATATTTCAGAGTCTGATTCTTTTGTACAGCAAAATAACGTTTTGGTCATGTATACTTATTGTGTATCTAATTTATATTTTAATATATTTAACATCTACTGGTCATCCTGCCATCTAGGGGAGGGGGTGGGGGGGGGTAAGAGGTAAAAAATTGGAACAAGAGGTTTGGCAATTGTTAATGCTGTAAAGTTACCCATGCATATATCCTGTAAATAAAAGGCTATTAAATAAAAACCAAAAAAAGAAAAAAAGAAACATGGAAAAGAAAAAAAAAAAAAGAATTGCATTGTGGTAGGTTTTCTCCTCCCCATCATCTAACAAAAATCATTCATTCATCCATTCAAAATGTAACATGAAATTGAATGCTCTCACATTCTGGTTCTGGTTCCTCTTGTTCTGGTTACATAAAGAGAAATGTGAAATGGAAGTGGCGAAATGTCAAGGGAGGGACTAGAGTTCTATTCACCCAGAGGCCCAGTGCAGCAGGAGCCAAACAAGGATTGATTGTCTGAATGGAATTTTCTATTATAAAATTATAATAAGCATTCTGAGGGAGGCTTCTCATGGAAATGACATTCCTTTAATCAGAACATAAAACTTTTCTTCCTCCATTCCCAGTTACCTTTCTGCTTTGTGAATGAAATGCAAACCAAAAGGTTTGGCTACCTTTAAAAGTGTTCACAGGGAAATATAAGAGCCAAATATTTTAAAGTTAAAAGAAGGGAAAAGAGTATATATCCTATAATCTATTCGCTCACTGAGCCTATAGTAGATTGGAAGGATGATGATTAATTTGATTGTAATAAAGCATTTGGTAAAGTAGTTTATCTTTTCATTGAAAATATGTGATTCCATAAGTGGGGAAATAGCTGGATAGCACAGGAAATAGAGCACTGAACATGGAGACAAGAAAATCTCAATTCAAAACAAATCTCAAACAATTACCATTTGGGTGATCCTACCAGTCACTTAATCTATGCCTCTATTTCCTCATCTGTGAAGTAATAAAATAATAGTACCTATCTCAAAAGGTTATTATGAGGATAAAATAATATTTATAAAAAGCTTTGCAAACTTTAAGCACTAGTTAGGTAGATTAAAAAATATTCAATAGACAGACTGAAAGAATAGTCATTAACGATTTGGATTTTTTTTTTCTTGAGGCAATTGGGGTTAAGTGATTTACCTGGTGTCACATAGCTAGGAAGTGCTAAATGTCTGAGGTCAGATTTGAACATAGGTCCTCCTGACTTTAGAGCTGGTGTTCTATCTACTTTGCCACCTAGCTACCCCAATATTGATTTATGAGAGAGCTTTTGAAGTTCTTTAAGGATCTGAATTTCAGGGCCAATAAATTCTTTAAAAAATGAATTTTATTAAGGTAAATATGGAAAACTTATCAACTTTGATGACCCAAAAATTAAGAGAATTAATGTTAGATATTACAATGAGTAGCTTCCCCCTCATTTTTACAATTTTAAACAAATCATTTAAAACAAATTTAAAGATTAGAGTAAAGGAGACTGATTCTAGAAGGATTAGAAATAATGAAAATAATAATTTTTTTCTATAATTACTTTCAGATTTCAAAATACTTTACATATATTATTTAATATCATATTCATAATAATCCTATTCATTATTATTATTTTCTATTGAAACAGGCTGAAAGAAGTTAGTTAAGCCACTTATCCTACCCAGAGTCACATAGTTGGTAAGGATATGAGAGAGAATATAAATGCAGGTCTTTCTGACATCACTAACTGTCTATGAAATTAAAGTAAAATGTTATACTAAGGTTCAAAAAATCAAGCTCAAAGTTTAACATAAGTGGTGGTGAGTCATGGATAAATTATAGTCCATTTGGAAAATCTATGAGAATCTTAGCACACATGTTCGATGAGTCAGCAGTGGTATAGTATTATCCTTGACTATATTAAGGAAATAGAGAGATTGGCAGACAATGCATGGAGGATGAGGGGACAGTGAAAGCTAACAAGGAACACAGAACAGCAGACACAGAAGCAAGAACATTGTATTGCATGGGAACATTAAAGGAACTGAGAATGAGAACCAGGATAAAAAAAGATGCCAGGTGCCCCCTGAACTAGTGCTTGAAGTAGAAATTAATATCATTTGGCAGTTCTATTGCCTGTTACCCAGTTTCAGGTCACAGTTCCAGTATGGAGAAGAACAATCAAAAGTGAGAGGGACTATAGCTGTATGGGAAACAAGGAACAAGCTCCAAAAACTTAGCTGTGTGACTCTGAGCCCTAGAGTGGAATTGGTACTTATTTCTAACCATTAGTCCACATCTAAACTTGTAGTAAAATAACTAGGACCACAGAATGAGACCAAAAAGGAGTCAATAGTTCAGTTTCTTTGAACCTCCAGAAACTTCTAGCAGACTAACAGTCTCCTACATTAATCAACTGATTTCTACATCAATCAAACCATAGATCCCAAACTGAGTCAGGAACTTGCAGAATAAGATAGCAGTAGACAGAATTTTCTCTACAACAAACCATCTTGGAAATACTGAAAACTTACAGGCTCTCAGACTAAACTGTGAAAACAGCAGAATGACATATAAAGAGGAAAGCTTGAGCCAGACATTGCTTTCAGGGAAGATCAAGTGCCAGAATCAACATAATGTCTAAAGCCATGTAATAGGCTAGAAAATGAGTAAACAAGAAAACAACAACAAAAAAATAATAATAACTTGACCCCAAAGAGCTACTATGGTTACAGGGAAGTTAAAGACACAAACACAGAAGAAGACTGTAATTTTAAAATATCTATAAGCAAAGCCTCCAAGAAAAAATGCAGATTGGCTACAATACCAACAAGAATTCTTAGAAGAGTTAAAGGAAGAGTTAAGAAGAACACAAAATAAAATAAAAACCAAATAAGAATGGTAGAGAGGAACATGTAAAAAGAAATGAGAACTATGCAAGTTAAGTTATGAAAAAATTAACAGCTATAGTAAAAGAACAACAAAACATCACTGAACATATCAATTCCTTAAAAATTAAAATTTGTCAAACAGAAGATAATGACTTCATGTGATAGCAAGAAATAATGGAACAAATTCAAAAGAATGAACAAAATAGAAGAAAATGTAAAATTTCTCATAGGAAAAACAATTAAATTGGAAAATAAACTGAGGAGAGAAAATTTAAGAATCACTGAAAGCCAGAAACAAAAAAAGAGCCTAGATAGCCTGCCCAAATATCTTAGAACCAAAGAGCAAAGTAGAAATAATACACTGGTCACCTCCTAAAATAATTTTTTAAGGTGCAAACTACCAGGGAAAGGAGTTAGGATTATAACAAATAATAACCTGCTCAGAAAAAAAATGAGTATAATGCTACAGGAGGAAAAAAATAGACATCTACTGAAATAGAAGATTTTCAAGCATTCATTTTGCATATCTATACATATTTGTAGTGAAGAATCCCAAAGAATCCAGGTCAGATCTCCTTTGTGAAATTAACAGATCTTGTGACACATTCTTACAATACCCCAGGATGCAAGAAAATGTCCCCATCAGCATGCTGCTTTCACTCACTCTGGCTCCATATCTTTCCTCTGACCTTATTACATACCTCACTCTTGAAAGTAAACATAGACTCACATTCTCATTCCCTATCTAGGACAACTAGCCATCTTGGATGCTCACCAAAAATCCTCCTTATTAGCTCTTATACCCCTCAACTATTTTGTTCTACCTCAGTTGGACCTTCCTCTGATATCAACTCACTTTTCTTTTGTGCTAAATAAAGCTTTGTGACTAGAAGAGAATTTCCCTGAATAAATTCAAGCTTTCTCCGAATCATTTGGAGAGCAAGTAAATGATATGTTTTGTTTTTCCTGCCTTCTCACTGGGTAGAGGAAGTGAGATAAGAGAGACATAATTTGGTACTGAAAAGAAAATAAAGAATACAAAAGTTTCTGTACTTTAAAAATAATGACAATAAATTATTTTTAAAAAATTTTAAAGAAGGCCAGAGTATCCATGTTTGACCAGTTGGTCATTGTTTCATTGTACTCTTAACTGAGTCAGATACCATTTGAAGTATTGTGTTCAGATCTAGGGGCCATAGGAAGAATTTTGATAAACAGGAAAATGTTCTGAGGGTAGAATGTTGAAGGCTTTCAAGTTTATTACATATGAAGCTTTAAGGATGGAAATATTAGAGGCACATGATAGCTGTTATTAAATATTTGACAGATTGACATGTTGAAGAATTGTTCTAACAGGGATTAATTTAATTTAATTTTATGGGGGGAATATTATATTTATTATAACAATCCAAAAATGAAATATCCATTGGGAAGTAGAGAGTGCCTATTATTTGATATTTTCAGTGAAGATTGGTTAGCCACTTACCAAAAATATCACAGAAAAGATTTTTATTCAGGTATGACTTTGACCACTTTCTGGGGTTCCTTGTAACTGTTTTTAGTCTTTGCTTGGAAGGTCCCTCTATTCTTTCAAGTCCAAAGGAATTGCATTTTCTAAATACTATTAATTGCCCAGCTACTTAAAAGTGTGTTTGTTGTGCAAAATGTTTAGCAATCCAGAAAACTGAAAAAAAATTACTGTTCATTGTGATATCTTAACATATTATGCAAGCAGTATCATGGTAAATGTAATGAACATCTGATTTGAAATCAGAGGACCTGGATTTGAATCTTGAAACTAGCTCTTGACTCCTTTTATGACCCAGAGCAAATTATTTAATCTCCATTTCCTCATTTGTGAAATGAGGGGGCATGTCCTATCTGTAATAACACTTAAAGGTTCCCTCCAATTCTACATTTCCAATCATATTGTTGTGAATCACTTTTAGAAGTCTGACATGAAAAGTACCAATTATAAAATCAAAATCACAGTGCATTGCAGAGTTCTAACTCTTGATTAAAATAGGCTTTGAACCAGCAGGTTCTCAAGTAATATCCCACTTATGCATAAGACCTGCCCTCTGCTGCTTTCTAAATAATCTTTTACACTGACACAAGGTTAATTACCAGCTGTTCTAATGGTTTGTTGTTATTGATTTAAGTGCTTAGTTTGTTGCAACTGTATTACTGTAGATTGCCTGCTAAGAAAAATTCCATTAACCCTTTAAAGAGAGTGTTGCCATAAGGTCTTCTGGTGGGGGAGAAGGAAGTGTTGGCACTTAAGAAAACAAGATAGGAATAAAAACACCATGAATGTGGAACATTCTCAAGAGTTCACATTAATGTTTTAAAAAGTAGTCAGCTTAAGTAAGAAAATATAATAAATGAAAATGCTAATCCCTGGCATTTCTATCCCCAAGGAAATTATATTAACTATACTGGCCTAATTAGTGGGAAGGGTTTTATGGCCCAGGTGTCATATTTGAAGTCATTTGAGTCAATCTCCCCTCAATGATATGCTCAAATAATTTCTGGATGCCTCAAAATCAACTCAAAATCAACAAGTTCATGTTTTAAGAAACAAAGAAAACAATATTTTAAGAAAGCAGACCAATATTTTAATAACTTTAGGCAAATGATTTCATTCTATTTCCTTTATCCCTTTTTTCTAAGTAAGTACACTTTCCCCCCTCCAAATTGAACGGTGTCTATCTTGTTTCACAAAATCTTGAAATATATGGAGGATTTAGTTTTGGTCTTTATTATCTTCTAGTTTCTTATTTTTTACAATACACAAATTCACCATTATCTCCACTGTCATTTATATTTAGAGAATGCCTTGCAATTTAAAGCAATCTCTTGTCCATTACACATTATTATCCATTACATATTATTGTCTCTACATCTTTCTGTGCAAAACAATATACTTTTCTATGCTCTTATGCAAGTCTTTCTTTCTTTCCTGTTAAATAAACTTTCTATATTAACTATTTATTAAGGATTCTGTAGAGGATATTTCTATTTGGCTTTCTATCTCAATAGAATTAGCAGCAAGTTTCCTTCCAAATCTGAGATTCTGTAATTGTGTTAAATGCCTCTTAGGCTCTTATTCTAGTGATGTCATATGAAGAGATTCAATAGGGTCAGAACAATGTGGAATTTACTGCTGAAATGGGTTTTGTAGTTGACCCTATCCAATATTTTCACGAATGGAGAAACTAAGATGAGATCACTGAAGTCCTTTAGATAGCAGGATCTCATTGTGGCAGAATCTGGGGGAGGAGAGGCATCTCAGTTTACAGATGTGGGATCCAGTGTTCTTTATAAAAGATACAATCTTCCAGAGGCATATCTATCTGCCTTGAAGCCTTCAAGAGCTAAGAATACTGCACTATTCAATGACAAATAGTATAAACCTGGCTCAGTGTTAGGGAATTACAACTTCTAATTAAAATTAGACTCCCAATATTCCTATACTTTTCAAATTATCAAATTCCTCCACAAGGAAAAACTTGTTAAATGCTTAGTCATGGCTCATGCCTGAGGCTTTCAAAGCCAGGAGTTTTTTTGTTTCTTGTTTTTTGATTTTTTTGGGGAGGAAGTATTTAGTATACAAATGTGAATTGGGCTTGAGAGAAGTATTTTATTCTTAAACTCAATAAATGATAAAAATGAAAAAGTCATAAGAAATACTAAAAAAATTAAGATAGATTACATTATAAATTTGATATGATTGACAGCATTCAGTAGCTTTGCCTATATCTATGGCTACAATTGGCTAGTAAGTTATTTAAACTTCATCAGGACATAAACAGTTTTCAAGATTACTAATTAGTCATTTGACATTTTACCTTTGCTTGGCACTCACTATATAATCAAGTCAGTCTACTTTCCTGTGGCTATCCTTCACAGACTCTCAACTAACTGTTCCTCCCATTAGTCTGATAATTTTTTAACTTACAAGGTTTCTGTCACCCATTCCAGAAATGTCCATCATAGGATACTCATTTGAATAAGATTAGGAAAGAATAAAAAGACAAGAATAGTCCAAACCCAAGCTCAGACTTGCCCATACAGAACATGAGCTTATAACTACATGGAGGCTAACTAGGAAATGGGACAATTGAATCATTCTCCTGTGAAGACCGTGTATTTTTAAATCAGCAGGAGTCAGGGATTCAGGTTAGGGGAAAATCATCAGTCTTTATTCTCAGTGAAGAAGGATCAGAGGTGGAAGATAATCGATAGCAATGTGTGCAGCTGAGTCAAGAAGCTAGCTAGATCAGCAGCCACACGACCAGCAGCTAGGAGTATAGAACCAAGGTCAATCTCTCCCAGCTTCCCTTCCTGTCTCTCTGTCTCCACCCACCAAAATCGTCATTTCCTATACAACACATCAGGACTTGCACAGAGAGTAGGCAGGGACCATTCTTTATCCAATCATGTATATTAGTAGAGTATAGCCCAATTACTATTTAGCCTCACATACTTGGGACCTCAGTGCATCAACTCAAACTTCAGCCCATTACATTCTCCTATTTGACACTTAGGATGCCAAAGAAATAATTTGCAAAGGAAGAGAGAGGAGTTTACTTTTCTATATCTAATTAGTCATTAATTCTTCCAGTTTAACAGCTAAATTTGGGATCTTTTTCTTGCTCTCTCATCACAAGGTCTTGCATCACATTATGCAAGGAATTGTACATAGTTAGAAGCAAATCCTCTCTTCCCTTCTAAGTTTTTATATGGTTATTTGGAATTGAGAAGAGGTGAATCAATAATTGAAGTTTATGGGAAGGTCAGAGAGGACTAGTATCTCTGGTATAAATGCTTGCTGAGACCTTTTCAGGGCTATTCATCTACCTTTAGTGTCCAACTGCCACCCAACATTCATCTGTGCCTCCAAGAAGGTATACCATACAGCAGGCACACCCTAGTAAAAGCCTCTCAGCAGATAGACTAAGCAAGTTGAGGCTAACCAATAGGTCTCAAATTCATTGATGAGTTAGAAGATTGTCTCTCCCAACATACAAAGACTTTCTCCAGCAGAATGCATGAGAACAATTTGTTCTAATGGGCATGAAAGCAGCTGAAGCAGCTGTTATAAAAAGCTTAGAGGTCAGTCAGACATCAAAGATGCCATAGTTATCCACTGCATTCTTTGCATCCTGGGTTATCACTAATCATCTTGATTTTTATCTTGCAATTTGATTTGGAGGACTGAAAGAGAGAGTGAAACCAATGACTTTGTGCAACCATGGCTCGCTTAAATCAAATTGATGTGCATATCAAGATATCACCCATATCATTGATCCTCTTCAAAAAAGAATTAACAACAAAGCAGAAAGTTGCCCTACTACACACAAATCTGGCCATCTTATTTTCATTAAAAAAAATAATTTAAGTTCTTATTATCTGCAATGATAAATTACAGATTCCTTAACTGGGCATTTAAGATCCTCACAACATATTTTTTCCTATCAGATTTCTATTATTCCAAATAATACAAAGAAGATTCTAGTTCCATTACAATTCTGGCTATTTCCTGAATTTTGAAATTTGTCTCCCACCTCTGGCTTTTCCCTCTTCTTATCAAATATTAACTATCTCAGCTTTTCAGACTACTTCTTTTTCTTCAAGCCCCAGCTTAAGCACTGCCTCTTCTACTGTAAAACCTTTTCTGACACACACTCAGCTAAAAAGGATTCTCTCCCTTCAAGTTTCACTATGGCATATTTGTGTGAATTCCTCCTTTCTCCTATTTTCCTCTAATAATAAATTCTTTTTTATATTTTTTCATACTCTCCCACATTCAGACAACTAGTAATTTGTAAGTTGCTTGAAGACCTGTCAAGTTCTGATAAAATGTTATTTTCTGCCTTTGTTTCTGCATTGTCATATTCAGAGCCATCTCTACTCAACCTTATTTATATCTGGTCACTGAACCTAGAAGACTCTAGAGGGGAAAGTGAGGTAGGTAATCTTGCATAGCTCTCCCTCACTTAAATACAATTCTCTTGTATATCACTGCATCACCTCCCTGATATCATGATCCTCTTCTCAAGAATGAAGGACAAACAACAACAACAATAACAATCTGCATTGTCTAGCATGGGGCCCTAGGGATTCAACATAGTGCAGTAGAAAGAACTGGATTTAAAATCAGAAGGCCTCATTTTGAATCCTGCCTTTGTAATTTACTTCTGAGTGACCTTAAACAACTCATTTCATGTCTTTGGAGCTCAGTTTACTCATATCTGTAAAAGGTGTACATTGAGTGTGGGGATGTTTGGATCAGAGGACATCTAAGATCCTTTTCAATTTCAGTCGACTGATCTAGGAATGTAGTAATTGCTAAATAAACATGGATGGCACTGTGTTGCCTCCCTTCATGTGGCATGAGTCTATTTCAAAGTTGCCCAGCATTTTCTTCCCCTTATCCCCACACACATTTATTACAAATCATTAACCTCAGTTTATTTTGGAATATAGAAAATGATTTCTTGTGAATCATCAATATTAACGACAAAGCTATAAGCACTAACTTGTGTGACAAAATTTTCAACATAATTTGACATTTTACTTTACCTGCTGACTTATTTCTAGGCCCTAATAAATAAAGCAGAACAACAATTTCAAGCCCACATATTTCTTATCCAAACAGCACTCTTGCTGCCTAACACCTTCTTAGAGGAATCTTAAGATCCACTATTTAAAATAATAGATTCACAGATCTAGGACTAAGAGAGACCTCAGAAATCACCTAGCCTTGGAATTGGAAGTCCAGGGAGATTAAGTAACAAATCTGATGTCACATTTGAATAGCCAGTTTTGGATGATCTACCTTAAACCCCACTTTGCTCCACTCCCATACCTCTCTTCATGACTGCTTTTATTTTAATCCAAAAGAGCAATTCATCTGTCTTTTTTGGAGACAGCCATTAGAAGAAAGTTCCTGTCTCACAGTGACCTTCATGTTAGGGGGAAAAAAATCATTCCAACACCATAATCTTCTGAAGGAAGGTTTTTATTCATTTGAATTGAGTTTGGAAACAGCAGTTAAACCAGTATGACACTACAGATAAGTTGTCAAACTTGGAATTAGAAAGACGTGGATTCATATTCTATAGCTCATTCCTACTATATGACCATGGATCAACAAATCACTTAATCTCTAAGAGGCCTTTGTTGATTATCTTGGACTTACTTACAAGTTCCAGTCAGTTGCACTCTGAATTAATAGTTGGAGTTCCCACACTAAGGTAATAGAATTTCTTTGACATGTTTGACAGAAGTAGGAAATATAATCATAAATTCTCCCAAATGATTATGCTACCAAAATTTTCCAAGATAATCTCTAAGATTCAGTCTATGCTTACATGTTACTCTAAGAACTGATAGAATTAATAGGGAAAAAATATCAAATGAATTCTATTTGGAATTCTTTAGACAGCTAGATGATCTAGTTAATAGTAACAAATGGACCTAGAATTTAGAAGACCTAAATTCAAATTTTCTGTCAATCATGATTTCTTCTTCTATAAAATGGGGCTAATAATAGCACCTATCTCCTAAAATAGTTTTTAAAATAAAATAAAATGAAATAATATTTGTGGGACTTTAAAGCATTCTATAAATGAAATTTATTGTTTAGACAAATTAACTATTTTCTGAAGTTTCACTTTCAAACCAGTGTTACATTGTCAACAAGTCAAGTTCACTCTGGAAAGTTGATTTATACATAGATAAACATATAATTTGACTTTTAAATGGATATTTTGATATGATTGAATTGAACCAAACTTCATATTTCAAAAATCACTTAGAAACATAGCTACCAGAATAGATTTATTCACTGGGAAAGAATTATTTATGGGGGAAAAAAGATATATAAAGTATTGCATAGTGGAAAAAGCATGAGACAAGAACTTAAGAGTTCAAAATTTTGTTTCCAGATCATACTATAGTATCTGGTACACAGTAGGCATTTAATAAACATGTACTGCCTTTCATTGAGATCTGATTGTGGAGCAAGCATAGTCACTTAAGCTTCTCTGGGTCACATTTTCCCAGAACATTAGGGGTTATGCTGTAAAAAGTAGAGAGTTATATCTAGCTATAAAGATTCACATATTTTAAAAGTAGAAGAATTTATTCAATGAGTTATTAACCAGTTGTTTTCTAGTTAATAAATTTGACTCAAAGCTATTTTTCCCTCTACATCTAGTTGAATTTTTATCCTAAGTCCCTAACACAGTGGAACATGATAGGTGCTTACTAAATTTGTTCGACCATTTGATGGATAAGTGTAGACTTGGAGAGATTTGGAGTTAAAGTGGGAATGTAGAACAGCTGATCGAATGTGAATTAGCAAATCTAGATTTTTAAAAAGAATTTATAGAGAAAGGAGCAGGGGTATCAAGGGTAAAGAGAGTAACTTTCCAGAAATGTCTATTATATAAAGACAAAAGATATAAATAATATGTTTTAAAGAGCAAAAATAAAGCTAAATAGTTGTGATAAAACTCAATGAAAATTGAGATCCATTAGAAAATTGAGATCTCATTCCTTTATATTTTTTGGCAAGGCTCAAAATTATAATTAGATGATTCATTTCATGAGATAAAGCCTTTCCAAGAACTAATATCACATTTGCATTTGGATTAATTATTCTGATTGCAGGTTATCTTGAAAGCACTCCACCAAAACTGCTGAGTCTTTTTTTCTCCTTCATATCAGCTTGTTTGTCAGGTATATAGAGATACTTCCAAATGAATAATCAGAGAATATCTATCAAGGTGAATCAAAGGTTCTGTAGGCAAAGAGCCATATTTATTACTATAGATTTAATTTAAATTTGTTGGGATAAGACCCACAACTAGAACATTACTCTACCAAGAACAGGATGGATTTGGGGGAGTTTGTTTTTAGTTTTATTTTGTGAGAAAATGAGATAAGATCAAAAAGAAACAGTGCCTCTGCTTGAAATGGATCAAACATTCAAAAGAAAGAAGAGAAGAGAAAAGTTCTCAATTTTTATTTTGCTTGCAATTTTCTGCCAAGAATGATTTTTAGACTGAAAAGGTTAATCCAAAAATTTCTAATACAGATTTCAGATCCAAGATAAGAAGGGAGAAAGTAAAAACAAAAAACAAAACAAACAAAAAAAAAAAAAACCTATCTGATCTTGATAAATCTCAATCACCAATCCCAGTTTAACTATATAATTAAAGAATTAGTAGCTGTGATTTCTGAGACATTGTCAAAAACTTCTGAAAGATTATGAAAAAATGATAAAGATGATGGAATACTAGAGAAAACATTGTTCTGCTTTTCCAAAAAAAAATGGAAGTAAAATTTGTGAATTATAAACAAAGCATCTTACTTTAATTTCTGGCAAAACTATAATATATTATTTTTTATGGCTGAGGCAATTGAGATTAAGTGACTTGCCCAGGGTCGTACAGGGAGGAAGTATCTGAGATCACATTTGAACTCAGGTCCTCCTGACTTCAGGACTGGTGCTCTATCTACTGCACCACCTAGATGTCCCTAATATATTCTTTTTTTATGGATTTTATTTTCTCCCATTACCTTTTAATTTTTTTACCATTTTTTAAAACTTAGGGTTCCAAATTTTGTACCTCTCTATTTTCTTCTATTCATGCCCTTCTTGAGGTTATATCCTGAGATACATAACCAATCAGATATAGGTTATATATGTTCAACCATGTTAAAACACTTCCATATTAGTCATTTTATACAAAAAGATTCAAATAAAAGAAAAAGAATGAAAGAAAATGGAAAATAGCATGTTTTAGTTTATATTCAAATTCTGGAGGAGGACAGTATACTCTATCATTATTCCATTGGAATTGTCTTTTTTTTTTTTTTTTTTTTTTTTAAATTTAATAGCCTTTTATTTACAGGATATATGCATGGGTAACTTTACAGCATTAACAATTGCCAAACCTCTTGTTCCAATTTTTCACCTCTTACCCTCCCACCCCCTCCCCTAGATGGCAGGATGACCAGTAGATGTTAAATATATTAAAATATAAATTAGATACACAATAAGTATACATGACCAAAACGTTATTTTGCTGTACAAAAAGAATCAGACTCTGAAATATTGTACAATTAGCTTGTGAAGGAAATCAAAAATGGAGGTGTGCATAAATATAGGGATTGGGAATTCAATGTAATGGTTTTTAGTCATCTCCCAGAGTTCTTTTTTCTGGGCATAGCTGGTTCAGTTCATTCCTGCTCCATTGGAAATGATTTGGTTGATCTCGTTGCTGAGGATGGCCTGGTCCATCAGAACTGGTCATCATATAGTATTGTTGTTGAAGTATATAATGATCTCCTGGTCCTGCTCATTTCACTCAGCATCAGTTCGTGTAAGTCTCTCCAGGCCTTTCTGAAATCATCCTGTTGGTCATTTCTTACAGAACAGTAATATTCCATAATATTCATATACCACAATTTATTCAGCCATTCTCCAACTGATGGACATCCATTCAGTTTCCAGTTTTTAGCCACTACAAAAAGGGCTGCCACAAACAATTCCCTTCTTTATAATCTCTTTGGGATATAATCCCAGTAGTAACACTGCTGGATCAAAGGGTATGCACAGTTTGATAACTTTTTGAGCATAGTTCCAAACTACTCTCCAAAATGGTTGGATTCGTTCACAACCCCACCAACAATGCATCAATGTCCCAGATTTCCCGCATCCCCTCCAACAATCATCACTATTTTTTCCTGTCATCTTAGCCAATCTGACAGGTGTGTAGTGGTATCTTAGAGTTGTCTTAATTTGCATTTCTCTGATTAATAATGACTTGGAGCATCTTTTCATATGACTAGAAATAGTTTCAATTTCTTCATCTGAGAATTGTCTGTTCATATCCTTTGACCATTTTTCAATTGGAGAATGGCTTGATTTTTTATAAATTAGAGTTAATTCTCTATATATTTTGGAAATGAGGCCTTTATCAGAACCTTTGACTGTAAAAATTTTTCCCAGTTTATTGCTTCCCTTCTAATCTTGTCTGCATTAGTTTTGTTTGTACAAAAACTTTTCAGTTTGGTATAATCCGAAATTTCCATTTTTGTGATCAGTAATGATCTCTAGTTCTGCTTTGTCATAAAGACCTTCCCCTTCCACAGGTCTGAGAGGTAAACTATCCTGTGTTCCTCTAATTTATTAATAATTTCATTCTTTATGCCTAGGTCATGAACCCATTTTGACCTTATCTTGGTGTACGGCGTTAAGTATGGATCAATGCCTAGTTTCTGCCATATTAGTTTCCAATTTTCCCAGCAATTTTTATCAAACAGTAAGTTCTTATCCCAAAAGCTGGGGTCTTTGGCTTTGTCAAAGACTAGGTTGCTATATTTGTTAGATCATTGTATTATTGAGAATAATTGTCATTCATAATTCTTTATTGCACAATATTGTTCTTACTGTATATAACGTTCTCCTACTTTTGTTCACTTCATGTCAGCAAATGTAAGTCTTTTCAGGATTTTCTGAAATCATCCTGCTTATTATTTCTTATAGTCCAATAAAATTCCATTACAATCATACACAACAACTTAAAACTACACTGTATTATGAAAGAGAGGAGGAATATCAAAAAGAGGGGAAAGAGGGATCAGTGATCACAAAAAGCTAGCATAGCTTTTTTTTCTGAAGCAATTGGAGTTAAGTGACTTTCCTATGGTCATACAGCCAGGAAGTATTAAGTGTCTAAGAACAAATTTGAACTCAGGTCCTTCTAATTTCAGGGCTGGTGCTCTATCCACTGTACCACTTAGCTGTGCCCAGCATAGCTTAATTAAGAATGGCAATCTAAACGCATTTCTCTTTTTTGTTTATTTGTCTAATAGATCTGGACTATCAACATGCTGGAATGCTAGGTCAAGAAAATTTCGCAGATATAATGTGGGTATATTTAGCAAAGCACTTGACAAAGTCTTAATATTTTAGGTTCTACAAGCATTAGATGGAGAGAAATAGATTAGACAGTATCATAGATGTATTCAGAACTTGTATGACTAGCTGCAGTACAATATAAATAATTAATAATATGGTTTCAATTTGGAAGGGTGTTCTCTAGTAGAGTACTACAGGAATGAATTTTGTGTTTGGTTTTATCCTGTTTGGATCACATGAATCAATCACATTATCAATCACATGAATGAGACAAAAAATGGCAAACTTTTAAATAACTAACACATTACAGGACAGAGTTAGCATTCAAATATATCTTGACATATTGGAATTTCAGATATTGTCCAATAGGATCAAAGAATAAATAATGACTAAGTACCTAATTTGTGCTAGACACTATGCTATGTTAGGGATTAAAAAAAATAAGATGAAAAAGATAGTCTGTACTCGATGAATTTACAATCTAAGGACAGTTAGTAGGAATAAATTAACATCTTAAATGGGTTCAAAATTCAACTAAAAAAAGATAGGAGAGGCATAGATAGTAGCTCCTCTGAATACAGCTGTTTTATGCATTTGAAGAACTGAAATTTCATGCAAGAGGCATTAGATTTGTTCTGCTTGAATTCAGATGATGGAATGGGAAGCAATGTTTTGAAATTCCATACAGGCAAAGTGAATATTGATGCAAGCAGAAGAAAAATAACAATTTATTAGAAATGATGAAAAGTGGAAAAGATTTCCTTAGGAGGTAGTGGACTTTTTACCCTCTCACCCGCCAGTTTACTTCCCACAACTATCATTATTCTTGGCATGTTGGTTGGATTAAATGACTTTTGACATCCTTTCTAATGCTTAGATTCTATAAAATTCTTTGCAATCAAAATAAATTTGGATAGCACCAAGCTTTCCACTCTCTGTTACATTTCAAGTACAAAGGTTAATCCTTTTAAATATTTATAGTCAAACTTTTTGGTTTTAAGGTTTGTCTCTGAATTATATATATATATATATATATATATATATATATATATATATATTTTAATTTTGCATTGTCAAGAACAAGAAACACATCAGTGGAGGAAGTGAGGTTATTATGATTTATTTTTCCTATGTCATCTTTTACCAAGCTATGATTTTCTGAATTACTTTTTTTTTTTGATAGTACAATGATCTAAGCATTTTGAAGTTGTATAGGGAATTTTTCTCACAATAAACTATAAGATAGGGAGTACAAGTGTCTTTATTCCTATTTTATAGGAAACCAAGGCTTGAAGTGGAGGGGGGGGGGCGGTGACTTGCTCAAGTTACATAGCAAGGAATGGCAAAAGTTGTAGCATCCAGACTAGCTCTCTGGAGAATGTCAGGACAAGCCTTGGTCTTAGAAAGGAGTGAAGTAGGCAGGAGAGCCACCAGGAGTATGGTCAAAGATGGAATATCTCTATTTCCAGTCCCCTCAGCCCTTAAATACCTCAGTATGATTACATCATTACAGCACACTAAGTATGTGTGAACTAGAAAACCATTACATCACCATACTAAGTACTAAGTATATGTAAACTAGAAAACCATCATCTCATCAATCACACTGAGTTAACACCCTGCTGTAAGTATCTTTGCTTCAAGTATACTTTTCTCAGAGTTCCCCAATATCTGCAGTTCTCTACAAAAAGTGAGAATTAAACCTGGGTCTTCAATTTCCTTGCTTTTCTATTATATCATATTACCTCTTTTCTAAAGTCATTACTAGCTCTAACTTTTTTCAGTTCCATCATTATTTGTAATTGCATATAATGCTCTGACAAGGTTAATGTCAATGAGTATTCTAACTTCCATTTGCCCTTGAGGTCACATCATAAAATTACATTTTCACATAGAATTTGTATCAACTATTTCTTTCTTAAATTATATCTTCTGAACACCCAATTATGTGCACTGTTGGAGTAAATCTTTAATATTTGACTCCAGAATGCATTATATCATGTGTGTTATTTGCAACAGACTTGCTTTCCTAATTAGATTTGACTGGAGGCACACTGTTATGGAACAAAGCGTAATGGATTTAGATTCAGGAGGACAAAAAATTACAAAATATCTGAGTTGGAAGGAACAGAGAGTCAACTAGTCCAGACTGAATAAAAGTTCCCTCTGGAGATTCATAGACCTAGAGCTAAAAGGAATTCCAGACTGCCTTACTAATCTAGCTCATTTTCTAGATGATGAAACCCAGGAAGGTTAAGGTCCCTCAAGTACTATCAGATGTGGGTCTTCTGGGTCCCCAAGTGCTCCCCTGAAGTTCTCTGGGCTCCAGGATTTTTTTTATTACATAACAGAGTCACTAACTAAAGATATTCAGACTGTGGAAGCATACTGACCAGTGTGCCAGTCCATGATGTCTCATTTTGGGATAGATTTAATTATTAGGAAGTTTTCTTCACAAAGTCTAAATCTGTTTCTCTTTACCTTCCATTTATTGCTCCTAATTTGGCTCTCTAGGGCTAGACAAAACAAATCTAATTTCTCTCCAACATGACAACTCTCTAAATATTTAAAGATAGTTAAAATGAACCTACTAACTCTTCTCATCTCCAGATTAAATATCCCTTTTTCATTCAACTGATCCACATCGGACATAATTTCTAACCATTCTGCTCAATCTATTCTAGACATATTCTAGCATGTCTAAGTCCTTTCTAAAATGTGGCACTTGGAATATAACTGTTCAGATGTGGTCTGATGAGTTCAGGATATAATACATCTATCACAACCATTCTTTTTTAATGTATATTTTGTTTATTTCATTAAATATTTCTGAATTACATCTAAAATATTTTCCCATTTTTTTTTAGATTATGTGTTAAAAATTCCTTCCCCTACTCCTTTACAAGGCAAGCAATATGATATTAATAATACCTGCAAAGTCATGCAAAACCACATACAATAATTCAAGTTATTTAATTTCTGCTGGCCTCAGTTTACTCATTTGAGAAATGAGGAAGTTGGGGAAGATGATCTCCATAATCCCTTATAGCTCTGTATCAATGATGCTACCATAATATGCCTCTCCTAATTCAATGAAAAATAGTATTATTTATGACTCCAAGAAACAGGCTAGTTTTTAGAGAAATAAAATATCTGAATGAATTTGATTATATATGTATTACATATATATTTTATAATTATATGTACATATAATTATATAAAAATAGGACTCTCCCTTCTAGAGCAATTTAAGGCTTATAAAACACTTTCCCAAGTTATACTTTGAAGTAATTAATATCAGTATTGTTTCTGTGGGTAAACCAATAAATTAACTGGTCAAGTTTAGCCTCAACTCAATCAAACCTGATTAGTTCTATCAGTTAAATGTCTTTCTTTGACCCTGACTGTCAATTAGAAATTCTAGGCCTCAGTTTTCCTGTCTATAAAATTAGGGAGTTGAACTACCTGGCCTTTGAGGTCCCTCCCAGCTATAAGTTTATGATCAATGATCCATGACTATAATAAGTATCCTTTTTATTCTGGCTTTACTAGTCAAGTCAGGCTAACCTTGAACTTTGTACTTTGAGACATAAATCTAATATTTGGTTCATCCACTACAAGTTTCTCCCCTTTTGGGAGCCAACAGAGACCAATATTTCATCTCATCTTAACTCATGAAATAAATATTTAAGGATGCTCATAACAAAGTCAATAATGTATCCAATACATAAGCACCATTCAAACTACAGGCAATCAACTTGCAATAAAGTAGACTCCATTCCATAAAGCAGGGTGTTTTACTGGAATTTTCAATTCATCAGATGAGTACGGCAACATTTCTCATCATCAATTTAATATTTTCTTAAAATGATGTTCATCTAAACTTTTTAATTTTATTATTGCTAAAAAGATTAAGTAGTTAAAAGAACATATGAAAAAGAACATAAAAAAAGAATGATTTTTAGTCAGAGAACCTGATTCTGTCCTAATTTTGCAACTGACGTTGGCCATGTTACTCAGCTGCTGGGCCTCAATCTCCTGTCTATAGATTTAAGGAGTTTGAACAAGAAGATTTTTAAAGTAATTCCTACTCTGAATCTATGATCTGGTGACCTTTATGTTTCTTTTTCATATGTAAAATTAATACAAAATATGCAGTACAAGATCACATGGTCTCATCATGCTAAACATCTTAGGAATGGATGCCTCACTAGAATTTTTTAATTCCTTTCCAGAAATTGGATGTAAGAGGTGAGATATATGGGTAAGGTTTTGTTGTTTTTTTTCCCCTCCTGTTTGTCTAGCACTACAATTTGCCAACACGTCTTCTTGTCTTTTCTGAGTTAAAAGTTATGATGTCGTTCATGTAGATGCCATTTAATTTATATTTATCTTGTGTCTCTTCTACAAAGTGTCTCAAATGCTTTATTTACAGTGAGAGAGAAGGAAAAATACAAGAGTGTTTGACAAATTGGGAGCAGTTGGTCTTGTAGAAACAGAATAGAAAGACAATTTATGGGGAGCAAGAGAGGTGCCAACCATAAATAATGTGATAATGTGGGCTCTTATCCTGATGCAAAATGTGTTGCACTGTTTGTCAGGGAGAAAAAGTAGAAAAACTCTCTTATGTGCTTAAGAAAACATATATGTTGAGCATAAGATCATGTCAAATGTGGGAGTTTATCAGTGGGATGGCTCTGAGAAAGAGCAAAAATTATGTATGAAGATAAAATCCCCACCAAAGAAAGGAGTCAATAGTAGGGCCGAGAAAATACCTTCATAGGATTTTGGAACTAGAAAAAAATTCCCTAAACATAATCTAAACATTTTAGTTTAAAGGTGAAAAAATTAAGCCTTGATCAAATTTATGGAGTAGTTTATCCAAGATCACAGAGATGGCATGTACTAGAAACAGATTTGAACCAATTTGATTACCAAACCTAGTGTTTATTCCCCAGTACCATAATAGTTGAGAATGAGAAGGGAAAGGTATCCTTTTTTTCTAGTTTTGTCTAGAGTTAGAGTGTTGTGGATAGAGAGGGAGCTTCAGTGCCAGGAAGACTAGGTTCAAGGACTATCTAGTCACATACTGATTATGTGACTTTAAGTGAGTCCCAAAACTTTTCAGTGCTTAAAAAACATTCTAAAACTATAAGTGTCAGAGAAAGCACCAATCTATATTGGTAGAGGGAATCAGCTTATCTAAGAGAACCTCATAACATTTTTTTTTAATTCTCCCTATGTAAAAGATGAAACAGGCTAAGATGAAAATACAAGATCAAAAAGCAAAAATCAAGATTCAAAATTAACCCCAGCCTAGGAGCCAGGATATAGAACTCATCCTCACCTAAAACAGTAAATTATGATCAAGCTCATAGGCTAAGCAATGGATAGAATTCTTGAATCCAATACCTAAGGAACTATAGAACCTCTATGCCAAACTTACCCTAATGCACAATTAAATCCACAACTAATTTGTCCTGATATAGAAGGAATGTGGGAGCCATTAAGCACATTGTTCTCACTTCAAATTGCATACTTTGAAGCAATTATCCCAATTCCCATTCTCACTGATAAGTAATATTCCCAGATCCCATGAATTCCCTCAAAGTTCCAATGGTTTTCCTGAGGATTGAAAGGTAATTTTAAAAATTGATTTATACTGATTTTTTTTTCATAACTTAGATTTCGCTCCACATTCTTCTCCCTGTTCCCTTCTCATGGAGCTGTCTTATATAAAAAGATATTTTTAAAGAAAAAGAGGAAGAAGAAAAATCAATAAAACTGATCAATAACAAAAAAAAAAACTGACAAGATATACAATGGTCCACACTCATAGGCCCCACCTCTGTAAAGGACCGGAAGACAGAGTATCTCCTGATATCTCTTCTTTTGAGTAAAGCTGGTCCTTCATAATTTTGCAACATTTATTTTTGATTATTTTGTGGTTGTTCTTACAGTTTACATTGTCATAGTATATATATATATATATATATATATATATATATATATATATATATATATACATACACACACACACACACACACACACACACACACATATATATATATAGTTTTGCTGATTCTGTTCACTTCGCTGTTCAGTTCATGTAAGACTTTCCATGTTTCTTCATGTTTCTCATATTTCTTATCCCACAGCAATATTTTATTAGATTTTATTATAGTAATGTATCATAAAATATTTTGCTATTTTGTAATTAGTGGGCATCTATTTTGTTTCCATTTCTTTGTTACAACAAAAAATTTTGCTATTTGGTTTTTATGAAGCCCATCTTTTTGTCAATGGGCAAAAACCTAGTAGTAAAATCTCTAATTCAAAGGACATTAAGACTTTAGTCATTATATTTGCCTAATTTAGAACTTATTTCCAAAATGGTTGTATACTTTGGTCACAATTCCACCAACAATGTGTTACTTTGTCTATTCTTTCCAATATCCCTCTAAAATTGACTATTCCCATCTTTTGTTACTGAAATGGACAAAAGATTGGCCTCCCCTCCCTCAGTCTTTAGGTAAAAGGGCCTTGGGCTCGCAGAGAAATGTATGCTCAACTAGATTAAGGGAAAGGTTTTGGTCTAAGAAGATGCTTGCCTAACAATGTTCGCTAACCCTGATCTATTCCAATAATCTATGTCAAATATCTGCCATTGTGTATTCTCCTTACATCCTGTAAACTCCCTATTTTTCCCCCGTAAGTGGAAAGTCGAGTCATGTCGAATATAACAGCAAGGCTGAACAAGAATGCTTATAAGCCTGTCCCTACTTCTGTTCGGGATGGAACTCTACTGAGAGGTCTATTCAAGCCAGTAATAAACACTTTCTAAATTATGAACACCTTGGCTGTCCTGAATTTTATTGCCTGGGTTATTTCAGTTACATTTGCTATTGCTATTTTCCTTAGTCGTAGCCTGGTTTTCTAGCTGGGTACCTTGTGGAGCCAAGAATCTGATTTCCTGCATCAGACAGTTTTTCATGATGTTCAGTGACTATACTGCAATCAGTCAATGATAACCCAGATTTATAACACTAACAAAGATCGAGGAAGAGCAAAATCCTCCAGATCCATAAAATTTATGTTCTTTGTTAGCCTAAGGGAAGATTCAGCAGGAAAACTAGGCCAGAGTTCAAGTTCTTCTTCCCTCAAGCAATTCCTCTTCAAGGGTATTGCTGGAGCAAATTTAGTTTACATTCTGTCCAATCTCTCAGAGTCAAACTGGCTTAATATTTTAGAGATGAACCCTGAGGCATAGTAATATTTCCTCGGTGAGTATACTGTTAATTAAAGACTCTTTGTACTTAAAGTACAACTTAATTTTAATGAGGTGGGGTAATTTGATTGCTTTACTCAATTAAGCCCCTCTCTTATTTTTGGATACAGAAATAGATGCATAGAGAGTAGAATGACTTATCCAGAGTTATGTATGTATCACATATTAACATTAATAGCAATGAATAGAAACGAAATAAAAATACATTGAAAAAATTCGAACCTTCTGAAAAAACCTAAAATAAAAACCCCAAGGAATAATTTGGCCAAATTTCAGAACTATCAGATTAAGGAAAAATTAAAGCACAAAAAAAAATTTTCTTACAATAAGGATACCCAAGATCGGCTTTACATTAAAGAAAAAAGGGCCTGGAAATGAATTTCTGAAAACACAAGAACTTGGATCAGCCAAATAAACTACCCACTAACTGGCATTTTCCAGGGAAAAAGATGGACTTTAATGAAACAAATATTTCCATTTGCTGGAAAAAAAAAACAGAACTAAACAAAAAATTGATCTCCAAATAGAACCAAAGAATGCAGAAAAGGAAAAATAATCTTGAGTTTATTTCTTTGTGGATATACAAAAAAAAATAATTAATAATTTATTACGAATAACAAAAAAAGGGAAAGATATGGAAAAGGGATGATGGCGAATAAGGTGGGAAAAGAGGGATAAAAAAGAAACCATCCACAAAGAGCAAAGAAACTTATCATATCTGGGGAATTTAGAAGGGAAGAACATTGTGGAATCCTCATCAGATTACCAAAAAAAAATAATTTACATTTGTTTTAGAAAATTCTCTCCCTCATTAAA
The DNA here is from genome assembly GCF_902635505.1 of Sarcophilus harrisii. Lineage (NCBI taxonomy): Eukaryota > Metazoa > Chordata > Mammalia > Dasyuromorphia > Dasyuridae > Sarcophilus > Sarcophilus harrisii. The sequence goes on along the minus strand of NC_045427.1, from coordinate 394,408,387 downwards.
AAAGGGGAGAGGAAGGAAAAGAAAAAGGTAATAAGGAAGGGGGGGGGGACTCAAAGGAGGGGAGGAGGGTTAAAGAGGGTAAGCACGTTAAAGAGGGGCATAAGTTTAAAAGGGGGAAAAGAGGGGTTGGGGAGGCAAGAATAAGTAAAGCCAAATCTGGGTTATTAGGAGGCAGGTAGATTTAAACAACCGTAAATGTAATGGGATGAACTCCCCCATAAAGAGGAGGCAGATAGAACTGGATTAAAATCAAACCCTACAATATTTTGTTTACAAGAAACACATTTAAAGCAGGGGGAACATAAGAGTAAAAAAAAGGCTGGACAAGATCTATTATCTTCAGGTGGTAAAAACAGGGGAGCCATCCCATCCCAGATCAACAAAAGTAAAAATTCATCTAATTAAAAGAATAAGGAAAGAAACTACATCCTCTAAAGGGTTTAAACAAAAGCAATATCAATTTAAAAACATATATGCAAATGGAATGGCTCCAACTTCCCTAAAGGGAAGTTAAGAGGTTCAAGAAGAAATAGACAACAAAACTGTTAGAGGAATCTCAACCTTGCACTCTCAGAATTAGACAAATCAAACCACAAAACAAATAGAAATAAATTAAAGAGGTAAATAGAATAAGAAAAATTAGGTATGTTAGATCTTTGGGAAAATTGAATGGAATAAAAGGAATATACTTTCTTCTCAGCAGTTCATGGAACCTATTCAAAAAAATTGACCATATATTAGGACATAAAGACCCTAAAATTAAATGCAAAAAGCGAAATAGTAAATCTTTCTTTCAGATCATATCAATAAAACTACATTCAACAAAATTAGGGAAATAGACCAAAAAGTAATTGAAACTAAACAATCTCATCTTAAAAATGATTGGGTGAAGAAAATTATAGATACAATTAATAATTTCCTCAAGATAATGACAATGATGAGACATCATCAAAATTTGGGATCACCCAAATTAAAAATTTTAATCCTTAGAAACTTACTTAATAAAACAGAAAAAGAAAAATTAATAATTGGGCTTTAAATAAAAAAACTAAAAAGAAAATTAAAAACCCCCAATCAAATACTAAATTGGAAATTTAAAATTAAAGGAGAAATTAAAAATTTGAAATAAAAACTTTGAACTAATCAATAAAACTAAGAGTTTTCTATGAAAAAAATAAAATAGATAAGCCTTTGTAAATCGATTAGAAAAAGGAGAAAAATAAAAGTAGTCAAAATGAAAAGGAGAACTTTCCACCAATGAAGGTTAGAGAAATAATAAGGTTATTTTCTCCAACTTTATGCCAATAAATTTGATAACCTAATGAAATGGATGACTACCTCCAACAATATGACCCCAGATAACAGAGGAGGAAAAATTTTGAATAGTCCCATTTCAGAAAAAGAAATGAACAGGCAATTAAACAACCCTAAAAAAATCACAGGACCAGTTGGATTTACATTGGAATTTTCCAAACATTTAAAGAACATTTAATCTATAAATTATTTGATCAAATAGGGAATGAAGGCCCAAATTCCTTCTATGCACAGACATGGTTGATACCTAAACCAGGTAGGCTGAAAACAGAGAAAAAAAATTATAGCCAATCTCCCTAATGAAATTGATGCTAAAATCTTAAATAAGATATTAGCAAAAAGACTACAGAAAATCATTCAAATAATACACTGTGATCAATAGATTTATACCAGAATGCAGGGCTGGTTTTTGAAAATTATCAATATAATTGGCCATGTTAATAAAAATTAACAAAAACCATATGATCATCTCAATGGAAAAAGCTTTGATAAAATCCAAATCCATTCCTATTAAAACCTTGAAGTATGGAATAAATGGCTTTCCTTAAAATAATCCAGCATCTTTTAAAACCATCATAAACATCAATGTAATAAACAAACTCAACCATTCCCAAAAGATCTGGAGGAAAAAGGTTCCCACATCACCTTATTATTTTATTTATTAAAACCTACTTTAACAAAAGGCAAAAGAAAAAAAAAAAAAAAGAGGAAAACCAAATTATCCTCTTTCCATTACTATTATACTTAGAAACCGAATTCTCTAAAATTTTAAAATCCCAACTTTGCAAATTTTTTATAAAAAACCCTCATAAGTCAACCTTTTTTAAATATCACTAACTCCAACATCAAGTTACAAAAAAATTCCATTTAAATAACCCGAATATAAAATATTTGAATCATCTGCCAAGGGAAAATAAAACTTTATAAAAATTACAACCACTTTTCACACAAATTAATCATCTAAAATTGAAAAAATTAAATTCTTGGAAAGGGCGGGCAAATATAAAAAAACAATAACAAATAATCTTTTAACTATACCAATCAATCCCAAAAACATTTTAAACCAAAAAAAAACAAAAAATTCATATAAAAAAAATAAAAATTTCAAGGAATTAAAAAAAAAAAAATCAAAGAAGGTGGACTGTACCAATCTAAAAATTATATTATAAACAGTTACCAAAACTTTTGGGTTTCTAAAAAAATTATTATCATGGAATAATAATTTAAAAATAAAACATCAACCCTTTGCAACCTATCTTTGAAAAAAAACCCACTTTTGGGATAAAACTTTTTTTATAAAAAATCTGGGAAAATTGGAAATAAATTAAAACTACATTGTCCATACTTAACCCATACACCAAATAAAAGGTAAAAGGGTTCATACCTGGCATAAAAAAAAATTTAAATTGAAAACAAAATTTTTCCCCTCAACCTGTGGAAAATCTTTATACCAAAAAAACTAAAATCAATCACAAAAAAAAATTCTTATACCATTGAAAATTTTTAAACAAAAACTAAGCAACAAAAAGGGAAGCAAAAACGGGAAAAATATTTTTACATCAAAAGGTTCATAAAGGTCTATTTCCAAAAAATGAAATTAACCTAATTTATAAAAAATCAAACCCTCCAAATTGAAAAAAGGTCAAAAGATATAACAACAATTCTCAATGAAAAATTAAACATTACTAGTTATAAAAATCCAAGTCATTTTAATCAAAAGCAAATTAAACAACTCTAAATACCCTAACACCTGTCAGGCTAAAACAGGAAAAAAATATTTTTGGGGGATGCAAAACTGGGACATTATCATTTTGGTGGGTTGTAAACAAAATCCAACCATTTTAAAATATTTGGAAAATTAAAAATAAACTCATACCCCCAATGGTATACTATTATATCCCAAAAGTTATAAAAAGGGAAAAAGGGACCTGTATTGCACAATTTTAAGCCCTTTTAGTCTAAAAAACTAAACTAAGCCCATCAGTTGAGAATCTGAAAAATTTGGTATATAATATTATGGAATATTCTTTCTTAAAAAAACCAAAAAATTTAAGAAAACCAACACAATGACAAATGAAAGAAGCAGGACCAGGGTCATTAATACTTCAACAACAATACTTTGAGGCCGTTCTGATGGCCACCATCCTCAAACAATCAACCAAATCCTTTCCCCAAAATTAATAACAACACTTCCCGAAAAAAACCAAATGACAAAACCATTACATTAATTCAATCCCTATATTTATTACACCTGCATTTTTTATTTCCTTAAACTAATTATACAAATTTTCAAGTCATTTTTTAACAAAAAACCAAACATTTTGTATTAATTTATAAATATTTTAACATCTACGGTCATCCCCATCAGGGAAAAGGGTGGGGGTAAAGAGGTGAAAAGGAAAAGAGGTTTTAATTGTTAATGCTTAAATTATTAAAAAACCTAAATCATTTCTAAAAACCCAAAAAAGCAAAAAATCAACATCCACCAAAAAACAAAATTTTAAAAAAAAAAACTTTTCCCAAAAAAATCACAATTTAAAACCTCAGTAACATCTTTAATAACAAACTGCAAATTCCCAAAAACAGGGAAAACAAGGTTACTTCCCTTTACTATTTAATATTGAAAACTACTTACAATAAATAAAAAATTAAAAAAAAATACAATAAAATTTACACCTTTCTAAATACATAGGTTACAAAAGCCCAAATTTGCAAAAAATAACCACAATTTAAAATTGCTGGTTAAAAATAAACCCCCAAAGTACAGCCCATATAACCAAAACAAAAAAAACATAAACAAAAAAATTTCATAAATAAATATTGAAAAAAAAAAAAAATTTCGGAAAATCAAAACAAAAGAAAAAATACACACTTTTCCACAAAAAGTCACTAACCCAAGAAAAAAAAATTTTAATGGGTAGCAAAAAATAAATTTAAAAATTTAAAACAATCATTTATTTCAAAATCGCTTTAAAAAAACTATTTTAATGACCAGAAAAATAAAAAAAGTTCATTTAGAAAAACAAAAGGTAAAGAAATTTCAAGGGAATTTAAAAAAAAAATAAAATTCTTACCCGGAAAAAATTATTTATAACGCAACCAAAATATTAGGGCAAAAAATTTTGATCATGGAAAATAGGCAAAGAAAAATTTTTAACAAATTAGCAACCCTTTACAAACCCTTTCCCATTTTGGGAAAAAACTTCTTTATAAAAAGCAAAAACCTAGGAAAACTGCTTATCCACCTAACCTCAACCAAGAAAGGCAAAATTTCATATAAATAAAAAATAAACATTAAATTGAAACATAATTTTAAATCTCAATTAAAACTTTTTAAAAGCAGAACCCAAAAAATTATGACACAAAATGAAAATTTTATTTATCAAACAAAATTTTTACAAACAAATTAATCAAAAGATTAGAAAAGCAATAAACTGGGAAAATATTTTTACACCAAAGGTTTCGTAAACCCTTTTCCAAAATAATGAAAAACCAATTTAAAAAATCAACCATTCTCCAAATAAAAATTTCAAAGGATAAAAGACAATTTCAATAAAAATTGAAACTTTTATCTAAGAAAAAGTCTCCTCTTTTAACAGAAACAAATTGCCCTAAGTACCCTAAGTAATTTTAAAATACAAAAAAATTGATTGGGAGGGGGATGGGGAAAATGGGACAGATTAATTGTTGGTGAAGAAAACCAAATAAGTATTTAAAAAAAAAAACTCTAAAAAAAAAAAAATGTATACCCTTTATCCGTAATAAAGGGTTAATAAAAATTATAAAAAGGAAAAAGGATTATTGCAAATTTTTTGGAAACCCCTTTTTTTATCTAAAAGAAATAATATTCCATCATTGGAATCTGAAAAATTTTATATGAAAAATGGAATATTCTTTCGAAATGAAAAGGTATTTCAGAAAGGCCGGAGATTAAGAATATCTAAAAGACAGGCCGGAATTTATTCTTCAAAAAATACTAATATGACCAGTTCTAATCCCATTTAGAAAAGATAAAAACACTGGACTAATAACTGAACCACTAAGAAAAAGAAACCGGGGGAATAAAATTAATTGAATTTTCCCATTTTTTAATTTGCTTTTTGATTTCCTTCTTTTTAATTTTTAAAAATATCTGATTTTTTTCAAATAAATAATTTTTGCAATATTAAAGACTAATTATATTTAAATTTTAAACATTGCACCCCAAGGGAGGGTTAAAAATTGAAAAGGGTTTTAAATTTTAATTTCTTAAATTCCATTATAAATTTATCCTGTAAAAAAATATTAAATAAAAAAAAAAAAAACAAATCTAAAAAAAAAAAATCTTAAAGTTAATGCATATATTAAATAAAAGGCTTTAAATAAAAAAAAAAAAAACATTTCAATAAAAAAGGAAATTTCCATTTAAAGGTTTTAAATAAAATTAATTTAATTACATTTTCTATTATTTCCCAATTAAAAATCTTTTATTTCAAAACTTTCCATGGGAGTTTTTAAAACTTTAAAAATGAATGAAAAAAGAAAAATAAATCCATTCGAAAGAAATGTCCCATTCAAAAAAAGAATGAAAACAAGAAAATATAAATAATTCTCACCTGAATAAAACTGTTTTGAAAATTTTTTAGCCTTTCCAATACAAATAATTTAAATAATTGGAAATTTAATCCCATTTTTGTAGGGAATTATAAAAAGAATGATCTAATCGCCACTAAGATTTCAAAACCAAAAGAAATATTTCAATAGATTTTTTTTAATTGGAAACAAAACTAAAGTCAATGTTCTAGCAGGAATGATAGAAGGAAGGGCAATAAAATTGGCCCTACCATTTTTTTAAGACAGGACTGAAAATATGCACAAACACACAAAAAGAACAGTTATAAAACATGAAAAGCTCTCTTATAAATACATTATTTTCTTTTTTTAAATATATGGCCCCATCTAATAAGAATCCCTTGGATGCTCATGTCATTTAAGTTATGCTAGGCTTTTTCTATTTGGGGAGATAAAATTTGACCAATGGTATTCCCAAACATCATCATCAATCATCATTATCATCATCATCATCATCATGATATTAATGATGATCATAATAATAGTAACATTTTTTCTGGGAGGCAGTTTAAAATTATTTTGAGTCTAACTATCATATCTATCTATCTGTTCATAAATCCATCATTCTCAACTAAATTAAATGAAATCTGCCTTTTAAATTATAGAGGGAGTCAAGCAAAACATTTTATTAATTATTTGATGCATATGGATGACATCAAGATATATAGTTCCACACAAAAACACATTAAATAGATCCTTCATCTTCTGAAATCTTTCTTCGCAGATATGAATTGTCATTACAACTTAGTAAGTATGAAATGGAGCACCATGAAAAGAGTTAGAGTTTTGAGCCTAAAGCTGGAGGTCATATTGAATCAGAAGATGAAGGCAGCACCCACAAATAGCTTGGTCTCCTCCATGTGTCAAATCAAAATGAATAAATGAATATGTTAAAAGAAAAGTAGCTAAATAAGAAACTTACTGGCATCCTGAAATCAAAACTGAATTGAATTGAAAAACTATATCTAACGCAATTAACACATACATAATACCAGATTTAATATAAACTTGAAATTGTAAAATGATCCATAACATATTTAGAAAATGCTCTAACAGAAATTGTTACATAAAAATTATAGTAATGATAACAATAAATAACTAGCACTATATGGTGCCTACTATATGCCAGATACCGTGCTAAGCACTTTATGAATATTTTCTCATTTGATCTTCAAAAAAAAAAAAAAAGACTGTGGAGGTAAGTACAACTACCTTGTTATTACAATCATTATTATTACAATTTTGCAATTGAAAAAACTGTGCAGAGATAAAGTGATTTATCAACAATCATATAACTAGTCAGTATACAAAGTCAACTTTACTCTTAAATCTTCCTGAATCCAGGCCTTTTACATTAAAATACAGTGGCCAGCATCCTAAAGCAGCTATGGAAGAATATTATTTCCTCACCAAAATGGAGGAAGCAAAGAAATGGAGATTTTTAGAGTATTTGGTGAATAGAGCAAAACTCTGCAGAAATATTTTTAGATCAATGAGTCAACATTTCACTAAATAATAGTTGATTGATAACAGATAATTTTGTAAAATGAATTTTCTACCCAATTTTGTGTATGTATATGTATATTTTCCCTCTTTTAACCAATTCAGATGACAATGAGTTTCAAGTATTGCCCAATTACCCCTTGCTACAATGTCCATTGTATAAATTCTTCCTTACATGCTCTCATTTATATAAGATGATTTTCCCTAGTCTTCATTTCCCTTCCCTCCTTTTCTAATTTATCTCTTTATTGATCCTTTTATTCTTTTTTGAGATATTCCCAACATAATTGATTTATACCCAGGCTTTCTGTCCAAGTAGACTCCCTCTAAAACCCCAAGGATGATGAAAATTTTGAAAAGCTATGTGTATCATCTTTCCATTTGCAAATCTTAAAATTTTTTGCTCATGCTTACTCTTTTATTCTTCTCTTAGATCTTGTGTTTGAATATTTAATTTTCTATTTACCTCTGGTCTTTTCATCAGAAATGGATGAAAGTTCTTTATTTCATACAATGATTTCCCCCTTTTTTCCCTCTAGGATGATACTTTTTCTGGGTATATAATTTTCAGTAATAATCCTAATTTAACTTCCGAAATAACATTTTCCAAGTCTTTCTTTTCTTTATAATGGTAGTTGCCAAATTTTTTATAATCCTGACTTTGCTGTCATGGCATTCCTTTTCTTTCTTTCTGGATCCTTTTAATATTTTCTTCTTTACTTTTAGTTTGACACATTTTCTAGATTATTGTGGGGTAGTCATTGAAGAAGCTAAGGTATAAATCAATACTTCTCCACCCTCTTGACCCCATTCTACAGTCTTTTTTTCAAGATGTTTCTAAGTATTTTTCATACATTACCTGACAAATTCTGAGATAGTCTCAAGAGGCACAACAAAGAAAAGCAACAATTCCAAAATCATGGAAGTATAATGTTAAAACAACTGCAGTTGATGATAAAGTGTAGAAAGGGATTGAACTCAATTAGATGACCAGGTAGTCTTAGTTTTTATATATGAAACTGGGCAAGTGACTTTTTCACCTTGTTCAAATTCGGTGTACTATTATCACCCCTTTACAAATGAGAAAGTATTTGCCATACAATGTTGATGGAGAAATCATATTAGAAAGTAGAGCTCCACAGTATTATGTATTTAGAAGACTCTAAATTTAGAGGCAGAGCACCCTGGTCCAGATCCTAGCTATTCACTTACTAGAAGCATGTAAAAGGATACATCACACTCAATCTCCATCTACTGATCTTCACTGAATTCATGTCTCTCACAAAACGAATGATTTAAATTATATAATATAAGAGAGCCTTTCCATCTTTAAATCTTGTGATCCTATAAATGCAAAGAGATCTACAAAGTACAGAACTATACAAATATAAGCTATGAGGTGTAATCATCATGATCATCATTATACTTCTAGCTAAACACCAAATTTCACTTGGGGATTGGGGATGGGGATATATGGCTATTACAAGACAATAGGATGATTCATACAGAAAGTTCATTCCCCTCTTTAATTATTGGCCTCCAAGATTGAATTCTTTGTCCTGAGATAAATAATTTCCTTCTTTATAATAGGTATGCTGTAGCCCAAAGAACACTAAAGATAGAGATTTCTTTACCAATACCTGTAATAAGATCATTGATATAAGCCTTAACTGAGTCAGCCAAAAGTCATGTTGCAGTAGAAATAGATAATGGAGTGATTCTTTAAGGATCATAAAATGTTTATGTTTCCTTTGATGAATTTTTTATTTTAAATCATCTACTTTGGGGAAGCACAAGTATAAGTCATACAAAAAAGGGCAGAGGGATGGTAGGAAATGGAAGACACTTGGATTTCACTTTCATCTAAAACAGCCAAATATAGAAAGAATATGAAGAAACATAATTGAGTACAGAAATATATTTCATTCAATAAAAAAATAAAAGGAAAGAGGAGAAATAAAAGAGAGAATAAGAGGGAGAGTAAACTAAGATAGGGTTTTAAGTAAAGCAAATTTGTAAAGAAATTAAGGAAAACAGATATAAAAATATAAAACAACAACCTGAATGTAAATATAAAAATTTATCATAGTAATTATGAATGTGAACAACATGAACTGAAGAGGATAGCAGAATGGATAGAAAACAGATTCAAGCAACATTTTATTTGTATTTTTCAAAGCAAGTGAAACACAAAGATGCCCACACTGTTAAAGTGAGGGACTGGAATAAAAACTCTCATGCTTCAGGTGAAGTTTAAAAAAAAGAAGAGGTAACAGTTATGATCTTGGGCAAAGGAATAGCCAAAATAGACTTTTAAGAGATAAGCTTAAAACAATACTTTCCTGAAGGAGGCTATATACTATAAATTAATGCCAATACCAAACATACTTATACCAATTGACATGATGTCTAGATTATTAAAGAGAAAACTGTAATAGTGGGTACTTTATCTTTCTCAGACTTAGATAATTCTAACCAATACAAACAAACAAAACAGAAGTGAAGGACCAAAATAGAATTTTAGAAAAGCTAAATAAGATAGATTTCTGGAAATTTTTGAATGGAGATAGAAATATGCACATTTCTCAGTTATTCTCAGCTACAAAAAATTGAAAACTGTCAAGCATATGAAAAAAATTGCAATTTAGCATTTACAGATCACAACATACTAGAAATTATATTCAGTATATAGCCACTAATAAAAAATTAAAATTAATTGGAAGCTAATTAATTATTTCTAAAAGTGAGATGATCAAAGAACAATCATTTGATTAAAGATAACAACAATGAGACAGCTTACCTAAATTTTGGAAATGCAACCAATGCAATCCTCAGAGAAAAATTATGTCATTTTGGACTGTTTGTAGAAACATAAAGTGCCTAGATTAAGAAAAGAAGTATAAGAAGAAAGAAAATTTATATCTAAAGAGATCAGTCTTGGAAAATTAAATTGAACAAGTCATAAATGAATTCCCAAAAGGAAAGGGCACTCCAAAATCAGAGGAATTTACAAGTGAATACCATAAAATATTTAAAGAACAACTAATTCTAATGTTTCATATACTTCTTCAAAAACTAGAAAAAGAATTATACTGAATTCTTCCTATGACACAAATATCATTGTGATAAATAAATGAGTCAAAACAAGAAAAGAAAAAAATAAACTAATGTCCCTATTGAATGAAATTACAAAATATGATGTTAGCAAAGAAATACATCAACATATCACAAAGACTATACATTGTTAGTAGACTGGATATTTGCAAGGAATGGAAGAATGATTCAGTAATAAATAAATTATATATATGTGTATGTGTATGTATGTATGCATAATTGATTACATTAAAGATAAGAACAACAGAAATCAAATGATTATATTAGTAGATGCAGGAAAAGAAAAACTTGATGCAAAAAATCCCTGTTAAAAATATGAAGAAGAATAGGAATTAAAAGATCCTTTTTTCTTAATATGATAACTATATAAAACTAAGAGCCAGTATTGTCTGTAATGTGGATAAAGAAGAGACATTTCTAATAAGATCAGGGATAAAGTAAGGAAATCCATTATTACTATTGATACAATAAAGTGCAAGAAATGTAAATTCTAGGAATAAAACCAAAAAAAAAGAAATTGGAGTAAGCAAAAACCAAGTAGAAACAAAATTATCACGTTTTTGTGATGATTTGATAGTTGACTATCAAGTATTCGATAAGTAAACTAAAATGAATTGTAACAAGAAGACTGCAGGATGTAAAATAAACTCACATAATTTATCATTACATCTGTATCTTACCAATAAAATCCAACAGGAAGAAATAAAGAAGCTTTTTAATAACTACAAAAAGTACAAAATACTTAAAATTATGCCTGCATACACATACACATACTATACACACACACACACATAGACACACACACACAAAACCCACATTTTTTTAAAAATTCTTTACATAAAGATGGTTGCAAATATTTTAAGACAACTGCTCATTGATAGGCCAAATAAATGTAATAAAAATTATACTTCCTGATTAATTTATTTACTCAAATAATAATATTTACTCAAAAAATTTACTCAAACATTACAAATGATTATTGTTATTTTATAGTAATTTTGCATCTGTGTCTTTCTCTTAATGATGCATTTTTGAGATTTTCTAGGCAAAAATACTTGAGTGGTTTATAATTTCCTTCTCTACTTCATTTTACAAATAAGCAAATTGAGGCAAATAGGGTTAAATGACTTTTCCAGGGTCACAAAGTTATCCCTGGCTAAGTCAGATTTTAATATAGGGAAGATGAGTATTCCTAATTAGTATAGGAATTTAGGAATACCAAAATAAATTCTAAATATATACATCAAATAAAATACTTAGCTAAAGAGGATAAATCAAAAACAATTCTTTTCTGGTGACAAAGAATTGGAAAAATGAGGAAATTCCCATCAATTAGGGGATTGGACAAATTATGGTTACGAATGCTTAGGCTATTGAGAAATGAGAATCAGGGGCAGAACCTAGATAGCAGAGAGTAGACAGGACATTGCCTAAACTCTCCACAGCTATCCTCAGAATCAACTTTATATCAAGTTTCTGAATTGGTTTTGCAGTTTCTGAATCTACAGACATGCAGAGTGTAATAATTTCCCAGCTTCAAATATCTTGGAAGGATTCCAGGAAACATCTGTCTTATTGGGCAGGGAGGAACATAGCCCTATTCAGGTGCAGCAGGATACCTGGTATGAAGAGGCTTAATGCAGGGGATTTAGTGGGAGCCACTTAGCCAAAATACAGTAGCATTGGTTACTCTGTCCAGGATCTGAAGGCCAGTGGATTAGCAAACCAGCTGTCAGACCTCCAATGTAAGTACAGAAAACAACTCGTGAGCCTCCAATACAGCATAATAGGTAGGACTTGGCCAGGTTCAACCAATGCACTGAAAAAGCCTTCAGTATCACCAGCCCCAGACACAACCCAGTACAGTCAGAGAGAGGCCCCTGTTTCATTACAAAAGAACTTGGGACAATTTTCCCTGTGTCCTTGCAGCAGAGATCAACTTTTTAAAATAAGCAAAAAAACAAAAAAGAACTCTAATGATAAAAAGTTACTATGAAGACAAGGAAGAGGGAGAACACAAAAACAGAAGAGGACAGCAAAGGCAAAATGTCTTCAGGTAAAACCTCAAAAGGGGATATAAACTGGTTTCCAGGCCAAACGGATATCTTGGGAGAGTTCAAAAAGGATCTTAAAAGAGAGATAGAAGAAAAATAGGTAAAAGAAATGTATTATACAAAAGAAGTATGAAAGTTTGGGAAAAGCACCAGTAGTTTAAAAAAAGAAACACAGAATTTGATTAAAAGAACAAGTCCTTAAATATAAATTTGGTGAAATAAAAAACAATATATACTGAAGAAAACAGCTTATTAAAAATAAATCTGGTAAAATGGAAAAAGAAAACAACTTCTTAAAAATAGAATTGGTGAAATTAAAAAAGAATAATAGTTTAAAAACATAATTAGCAAAATGATGGGGAACCACTTAATAAAACAGCTCCTTTAAAAGTACAATTGGCCAAATGCAAAAGTGGTAAAAAAAAAAAATTGAAGAAAACAATTCACTAAAAATTAGAATTGGATGAATGGAAGTGGATGATTCTATGAGACATCAAGAATCAGTAAAGCAAAACCAAAAAAAAAAAAAGAAAGAAAGAAGAAAATATAAAATATCTCACTGGAAAAACAATTGATCTGGAAAAAAAGATCCAGGAAAGACAATGTAAGAATTACTGGAATACCTGAAAGTAATGATGAAAAATAAGCCTGGACAACATCTTTCAAGAAATCTTCAAGAAAACTTACCTGATATCCTCAAATCAGGGAGTAAAATAGTCATTGGAAGAATCAACATATCTCCTGAAAAGGCTCAAAAATGAAAACTTGAAAGAATAGTGTAGGTAAATTTCATAATTATCCAATAAAGAAGAAAAGACTGAAAGAATCCAGAAAGAAATAATTCAAATGTCAAGGAGACACAATCAGGATCACTAAGACACAGTAGCTCCCACAATAAAGGAACAGAGGGCCTGGAATATGGTGTTTTGGAAGGCAAAGGAACTTGGACTACAACCAATAATCAATTACCCAGGAAAACCAAACATCTTTCGGGGGGGGAGGAAGATAAACATTCAAAATAAATAGGGTGTTTTCAATCATTTTTGGTGAAAGATCAGAGCTGAACTGAAAATTTGGTCTTCAAGTGCAATACTCAAGAGAAACATAGGAAGGTTAAAAGGGAAGAAAAAAAATCTGTTTTTAATGGTTAAAATTTTTACATCCCTACATGAAAAAATGATGCACATAACTCCAGAAATGTGTTTTAATGAAGGCAGTTGGAAAAGAAAATACTTGGAGGTGTAGGTATGAGTTGATTTTAATGTGATGATATAAAAATATAAAAAAAGAAATTATGGGTGGAAAAAAAGGATTGTACTGGGAGAGGTAAAGTGGGATAAATTATGGGATATGAAGAAGCACAAAACACCTTTTACAATTGAAGGAAAGAAGAAACAAAATGAGTATTATTTGAAGCTTAATGTCATAAGATTTATTCAAAGATGGAATAAAAATACATACTTAGCTTGGCATATAAATTTATCTTATATATATGGACATAGGAAAAATCAATAGATATAGAATCTATTCTGTACAGAATATAGAATAATAGATCAATAGATACAGAAAAAAAAAACATTTAACAAACTACAACACCTATTTCTATTCAAAAACACTAGAGAGCATAGGAATAAGTGGAGTTTTCCTTAAAATGATAAGTAACATCTATCTAAAACCATCAGTAAGCATTATATATAATGGAGACAAACTAGAAGCAATTCCACTAACATCAGAGGCAAAACAAAATTGTCTATCATCATCACTAATATTCAATATGCACTAAAAATTTTAGCTTTATAAATAAAACAAGAAAAAAACAAATGAGGATAGGTATGGTTTCAGACACATTTGAGAATTATTTGCACTAATGCAGTGAAATTATCAGAACCTAAAAGACAACGTGTATAATAATATTGTAGAAGGAAATAACTTTGAAAAACTTAGAACCTCTTATCAACACAATGGCTAATCATGATGAAAATGCTACTCACCTCCTCATAGGGAAGTAAAAATATTGCTAGAATTAATTTTGCATGACTATTGATGTTTGTAGTAGAGGGGTCTTTTGTTTATTTTTTATCTTATTTTCTCAATAATAAAGCATAGATGTAGGAGGAAGAAAGGGCAGCAGTTCATGAAAGAGATTTTAATTCAAAAAAAAAAATTTGGGGCTAATACCTTTGCTTTGTCTGAGATCATTATTGCTATCCCTGTTTTTCTTTTTTCAATTTTACTAGATTTTGCTCCAGCCCCTTACGTTTCTTCTATCTATGTCTCTGCTTCAAATGTATTTCTTTAAAACAACATGTGAAAGATTCAAAATTTTAACCCTTTCTGCTATAAACTTAAGTTTAATGGGTAAATTCATCTCATTCACATTCATATTATGATCTCTCTACTCTCTCTTCCCTCTCTCTCTTTCTCTTTCTCTCTCTCTCTCTCTCTCTCTCTCTCTCTCTCTCTCTCTCTCTCTCTCTCTCCTCTCTCCATCTCACTCTCTCCCCCTTCCTCCCTTTCTTTCTCCCTCACAAGTTTTTTTTTTATTCTGACCACTCCCTCCTCCAATCTACCTTCCTTTTTAACCATCTTCCCTTCTCCCATTCCCCTCCCTTCCTTCTTCTCTATAGGAAAAGATAGATTTCTCACTGAATATATATTTCTTTCCTTCTTTCAGTCAATTCTGATGAGAGTAAGGTTCAAGCATTGCCTGCCACCTTTATCCCAACACTAACCATACCCTTCCCTCCACTAAAATTACTCTTTTGCCACTCTTCATATAAAGCAATTTATCCCATTTTACCTCTCTTTTACCTTTTCTTTCAGTGCAATCATCTTTTTCACTCATTTTTTAAATCATACCATCATAGGCAACTTATTTGCATGTTCTCTATCTTTACATACTCCTTCCACATGCCTTAATAATGCTATATTCTTAATAATTATATCATCTTTTGATATAAGAACATAAACAATTTAATCCTATTGAATCCCTTATGGTTTCTTTCTTTTGTCTATCTTTTTATACTTCTCTTGAATCTTTTATGTGAAAATCAGATTTCCTGTTTGGGATTGTCTTTTCATCAGAAATACTTGAAAGTCCTTTATTTCATTAAAAATCCATTTTTCTCTGGTAGAATTATACTTGTTTTTTCTGGGTAGACAATTCTTGGTTGTAATTCTAGTCCCTTTGACTTCTAGAATATTTTATTCCAAGCCTTCTGATCTTTTAATATAGAAGCTACTAAATCCTGTGGCATCCTGACTGTGGCTTCATATTTGAGCTATTTCTTTCTGGATATTTGCATTATTTTCTCCTTAAAGTAGGAGCTCTGGAATCTGGCTATAATATTCCTAGGAGTTTTCATTTGGGGATCCCTTTTAGAAGATTATCTGTGGATTGTTTTTAATTTCTGATTATGTTCCAGTACTAGAACATAAGGTCAGTTTTTCTTGATAATTTCTTGAAATACAATTTCAGTGAATTCAAGAATTCTCAAAATATCTCTTCTGGATTAATTGTGTATGTCAGTTTTGTTTTTTGCCAATGAGATAGCTTCTTTTTTTCATCTTTTTTTTCATTCTTTTGGTCATGTTTTATTGTTTCTTTATGCTTCATGGAGCCATTAGTTTCCACTTGTCCAGTTCTGAATTTTTAATTCAGTGAGATTTTGGATATCCTTTTCCATTTGGTCAATTCTAACTTTTAGGAGTTGTTTTTTGTGATATTTTATACCTTTTTTTTTTCTATTTTTGTGGTTCTTTTACTATTTAGTATTGATTCTTTTTGTTATTTTCTTATACCACTCTCATTTCTTTTCCCAATTTTTCTTCTATTTCTCTCATTTAATTTTTAAAATTCTCTTTGAGCTCTTCTAAAACTTCTTTTGTGGACTGAGACTAATTCATATATTTCTTTGAGCCTTCATAGTAAGAGTTTTGACTTTGTGGTACTCTTCTGAGTTTGTATTTTGATCTTCCACAGTAAATTTCTCTGGTCATATTCTTTTTTGTTTTTTGCTCATTTTTCCAATCCAATTTTTTTTTTACTTTAATATTAAAGTTTGGCTCTCTATCATTGTTAGAGGGACATTGTCTCAAGCTCATTTGGGGGGTCAGAGAACCTCACACCAACTAGAATTAAGGGCTGTGGGCTTCAATGATAGTCTATGCCTGGGGCCAGGGGTTCTAGGGCTTTACTGCTAGGCTGTACAGGAGTGAGGGTGAATGGGAGGATTGCACTGATGGCCTGAAGTCACAGGCCCTTCTGTTGGGCTGTTCTGGGAGTCAGTCCCTGGCCTGAGGATTGGAGCCTGACTGCTGGCTCTCCCAGATACTGCCTCCATTGGACTGAATCCCCATTTTATCCCAGTGAAACCTACTTTGCCTGCTGATCTTGTGATTTGCCTTGGGCTAGAAATTGTTTTCACCTTATGTTTTTGTTGGTTCTGCCTCTGCAAAATTCATTTTGAGATGTTATTTTATGGTTGTTTAGAGGTAAATGTGGAAAAATTCAAGCAAGTTCCTTTTTTGTTCTGTCATCTTGGCTCCATGATCAACAGATTCAAATCTAACTAAATATACGCACCTCAATTTACCTTTTTTCTGTTCCTTAGAAGTTTTCTTTGACTACCCTGGCCATTTATTTCCTTTTTCCTACCTAGAAGATGAAACTTAATTTCTTTAGTAGACAGAAGAAGACAAAATATAAGGCCAGAAGACATAAAGGATATTAAACTATAACTTTTAGACCAACTACTTATTCAAGCTTTGTAATTCTAACATGCATAGCATACTTAACAACACACAGTAAGTACTTAAAATATTTACTATATTGTACTAATATGCAAGAACATTTGTGTAGCAGGGCTAAATTGGTGATATTCCTTTGCAAGTTTCAGTTCTGAAAGAAAACCATCTTTCCCAAGACAAGCCAAGAAAAAATAAATTCAGAAATCAGTAAATGGAAGTTCTTTGATACAATGTTTTGGTTTTGCTCTCTGAATCTGGACACTTATCCACCCTCCAGTAACACAAGAAGATATCTTTTGTGAAAACAAAAGAAAGGTCTTCCCCGCTCTGACCCTGAATGATGAAAGAGGCCCCAAAAAAGTATTATCTAATCCAATTAGGAAGTAGAGTATAGCTGTTTGTCTTCCTCCTGGCATATATTAAATCTGAAGGCAGCACAAAAGAGGAAAGAAATGGAATACAGATAATTTTTAAAGACTCAGCAGAGACACTGACTCAGGAAAAAAGATGTCCTTTGCCCTAGCTTCACCAAGAAAAATAAAACTTTCTGATTACATTATGATTTGGCTAGATTCCATTCAGCAATGACTTATTAAATTCCTACTGTATGCAAGGAAGATTATATTTAGACTCTAGAGGCAGATGAAAGAAAATATAAATCAATTCTACCTTTGAGAAAGGATGACAAAATTGATCAACTTCAGGAAAAAAAGTATATTTAATTATGAGGATAAATGTCTTTAACAGAGATAATAACTAATTAAATCTTTTTTCTCTCAATTATTTATTAAGAACAACTTGTATGTAGAACACTATGCTAACTACTAAAGGAGATACTGAGTTTCTAAAAGCTACAGTATCTAGCCTCATAGAATTTATAGCATAAATAGGAAATTGGAATAGACAACAATGTAATCCAGGACCAAACTAACAGAAGATATGACGGAGAACAATAGGAGGTGTACATAGAGATACAAGGTATTTAAAAAGGGAAATGCTGGAGAAAAGGCATCAGGGAAAGCTACCAATGCTGCCATTGAAGGTCATCATTTCTGCAACCATGGCAACTCCATTAATTGGAGACATAGGATACAAAACTAAGTGTATTTGAAGATACTTCATTAGGCAGAGTAGCTTTTCAAATTGGGAGAGTGGAGAGGGACATTGACTTTGAGGCTGTGTAAGTAAGTGTCAGGTTGAGAGATAAAGGAGAGCAGCAGTAAAGGCAAGTGTCCTGAGCTCTGTAGTTAACTAGTATTCAGCATTCAGCATTCAGCAAACAGATAAGATTGTCAATCAAATCTGTAGCTCCTTGTTGGCTTTGGATTTGAGAATGGGTGCAAACCTCCCAAGTACATTCTTTACCCCACAGCCTTCACCTAGAAAGAATAGAGAACAATGAAACAATTTTCAAATACATAAAAAATGGATATAAAAAAAATTAGAGCAAACAGAACAGCTTTGAAAGATTGGGGGCAGGTAGATGGCCAAGTGAATAGAGCACCAGCCTTGAAGCCCTGAGTACCTGATTTCAAATATGGTCCCAGACATTTAATACTTCCTATGTGACCCTGGGCAAGTTACTAAATCCTAATTGCCTCAGGAAAAAAAATGCTGGTTAAACTAATTATTTACTTTAAAAGAAAAGCAAGTTATACATATTAGAAATTTACAGTTCCATGTTTAATCCTCCTTTCTTCTATGAATCTGAATTGGTTTACATTTTTGGTATTAAGTTGTAAATTTTATTTTTTTTTTAATTTAAAAATAAAGCAAAGTTTATCTCTGTTCTTTAAAGTTACCTTAATTGCCACTCAAATAGTTTGGATTTGCAAGTTAGATAAAATCAGTTGGATCCTAATGATCCCTGGTTGTGCAAGAAGTGATTTGTGAGAGTAAATTATAATAGACTGTAGTTTGTTAACTTTTTGGGGAGGTCTCATGGACAAGTTCACACACCCTTTGAAATCTATGCACAGATATATTGATAATTTATAGATGCTAAGAAACTTTATATTAAAGGGAGACAGTAATTTTGCATTAGATAAGGGGAGAAAAGAGGAAAAAAATAGGAATGTACCAGAGAAAAACTTTTGACAGTAATTCTACAATAAATTGAGAGGCATGATACATATTGATTAATGTTTTTTCTGGATTTGTCAAGGGCTGAATGAAAATGTTTTGTCTAGATAAAGGAAGGCAAGTTTGTTACCCTTGCTGCCTAGGAAAAGGTAAGGTTGTCCTTATTTTTCCTATACACATACAGAGATATGCGGGGAAGGAGGTAATGAAGAGGGAGTAAGAGTCATGACTTGAAAGTATGTTTTACCCAGTGGAAGGAGTAAGGAGAGTATCTGAATTAGACACATACCACTCAAATTCCAAAACTGGGAACTAGAGAAGGGAGTAAATAATGATATCAGGCTACTATGTATCCCAAAATTTCAGAAATCTCTCTTCCTAGTATATTCATTCATTTTTATACCAATTACTTTTTTTATTTTTATCTTATATTTATATCCTTTAGTTTTACATCATTATTTTAATATATCCTTCCTCCTTTCCTACCAAGAAAGTCAATATTTTTTTTTATTTTTTAAATATCTTTTTAAAAAGCTAGGTAGTTAAACTATCCAACACTTAAAATTCAATTTTTTCCCTCTCATCTCCCTCTACTATACAAATAAAACATATAATGATATACACACACACACACACACACACACACACACACACACATATTTGTTTCTTTATAGGCTCCTTGTATCATATAAGCACAGTAAACAAAAGAAAACTTTACGTTGAACACATACAAAACTGCATTTTTTTTACATATTAATTTATCATTTTCTTTTGTCATCAAGTATGTAGCATTCTTCTTTTTCAGTCCTCTGGAATCAATAAATCATTTTGTTGTTAGATTTCTTAAGTCTTTCTAAATGGGTATATTATTATAATACTGATTTCAATATATAAATTGTTCTTTTGGTTCTACTATTTAATTCTGCATCAGTTCACACAGTTTATACAGGTCCCTGTGAAATCATTTTTCTCTTCATTTCTTCCAGGCCAGTAATATTCTATCATATTCCATCACATTTATATATCACAATTTGCATCAGTATCACTCCTGTCACCCAAGTTAACATTTTAAAGCTATATTTAACTCGACCTTTTGTTAATTTCTTAAGAGCAGAATCATCAATTCAAACTTTCATCATTCAATGTTACTACTTATGATAAATAACAGAACCAGAGCTAGGACCTTCTCTGCTAGAATTTTGTAAAAAAGAGCCTATTATCTGATATTCTTGCTTTCTAATATCTACCCTCTTTAATCTATCCTTTTAGAATGCTAACTGCATACTTTTGTCAATGTAGTATTTGAACTCTCCTTTTAGAATCATTCAGTAAATCCCCATTATAATTAAAGTACAAACTCTTTAGCCTGTCATTTGAGACTATTTACAATCTGCTGCCTCCCTATTTTTTCAGACTTTCCTCATAATACTCACACTTATATTTACATAACTTATTATACATTCACTCCAAATTGGTCTATCTGTTGGCTTCTATTCTTATTGTGAACTTTCACAATGATCAAATGGGGGTTACTCCATTTCTAGAATATACTATATCTTTGCCTCCTCCATCCATCTCATCTCCAAGTATTGAAACTCTTCCCTTCTTTCAAGATACAATTAGTTACAATGACCTTCTCAGTGAAGCTTTTCATGATGCCTACTAGGCAGAAGTAATCTTTTTGTGTGTGTGTCAATTTGATTTTCTCCTCGTACTCATCACAGTCTTCCCAGTCTCTGTGCCTTCCTCCTTTGCTTTATCTAACTTGGAAAGCTCAAAGAATCACAGGATTTATAAATAAGTTAGAGGTCTTTTGTTTCATAGAGGTATAAGTGAAGCCCAGAGCAGTAAAGGAATCAGTCCAAGGTCATATAGGTATTAGGGAATATAACTGGAATCAAGAGAACTCATTTTCAAATCTGGCCTCAGACATTTATTAGCTGTGTGTCCCTGGGCAAGTAACTTAACTCTTTCCCTCAATTTTCTCATCTGTAAAATGAGCTATAGAAGGAAATGGAAAACCACCCTAATATCTCCAACAAGAAAATCCAAATGGATCACAAAGAGTCA
Source organism: Sarcophilus harrisii (assembly GCF_902635505.1). Classification (NCBI taxonomy): domain Eukaryota; kingdom Metazoa; phylum Chordata; class Mammalia; order Dasyuromorphia; family Dasyuridae; genus Sarcophilus; species Sarcophilus harrisii. The sequence continues at coordinate 394,386,890 of NC_045427.1, read as the reverse complement.
GGCACAATAGAAAAATGAATAACAACAAATGATTCTAAACTCATAAATTAGAGCAGATCAATAGGATTCTCCCTTCAGTAGACACTAAAATTTTCCAGTTTCTAAATAACAAAAATACAATGTGACAAGTTTTCCAAAAAGTTGGATCCTTAAGAAACTTTCTGTGCTGAACCAAACAAAATGTAAGAGAAATTTTTTATTATTGGTCAATGTCATTTATTTAAGGGGAACGTTCCTACTTTTATTTTCCTCTTACTTTCTTTAGAAATAAGTTCTACATTGAAAGCCTCTAAAATCACTAAGCCTTTTTTTAATCTGTCCTGGACGGATAATCATCAGTCTATTTCCATAAGAATTAAATATTATAGCTTATTATTCCAAGCGTAATTTCTTCAAGGAAAGGATTTAACACATAAGTACATTAGCAGCAGCAGTCTTCTGATGCTGTGAGTCTAGAAACAAATTTGACTTAATGGATTGAATGAATGGTGGCACTGAAAAATTTGTCACCCCTTGCAAAGGCCTTAGTGAATTTGGACTTGTACTTGACAAATATTTTTTATATATAAAATTCTTTTTAAGAGAAAGAAAATTTGCAAACATGTTTTTACAACAAAAAAGGCCTGTCCTACATAAGAAGATATCCTCAAGATATGTGTGTGTGTGTGTGTGTATGTGTGTGTGTGTTATGTATACCAGTCCATCTAGACATCAAATAACTAAATATCTCTCTAAATTAGCTTGCTTAGGTCTAGAGATTCTATCTTTCACCTAGAAAACACTGATCTTTCTTTATACAAGAGCTGATGCTTATATTTGGAATTATATAAAGAATATGAATAAAATAGTCATACTCTTTAATCCAGAGAATCCATTGCTATTCATATACCTCAAGGAGATCAAAAATTAAAAAGGACCAATATATAACAAAAAATTTCTAGTAACAGTTTTGGTAGTAGCAAAGAACTAGTAGCAATAGGTGACCATCATTTAGGAAATAGTTCAATTAATTGTGCTACATAAATACCATGAAATATTACTATGTAGTAAGAAATTCTGAATTATATAAGCAATTATTATTAATGAATTAATACAAGGAATACAGAAAAGCATGGGAAATGCATGAACTGATACAAAATGAAATAAGCAGAATAAGAAAAACACTATGTTCAGTCAGAAAAATATAAACTGAAAGACAGCAGCCATCAATATATTATTATAATGACCAAGACTGGCTATTCAGAAAAGAAATGATAATGTATGCATGACCATGGGTGACGTTTGACTTTTTTAATGTTATTTAGTTTCTCTGAATTGTTTTTTAAATCTGTTGTTATAAGAAAGGAGATACAAATTGGGAAATATATGTACATGTGGCAAAAACAAAACAGAGTTATAAAATACATTTTAAAAAACAAGTTATATACTTTCCCCTCTGCTTTTCCCTTTTCAAAAACTTTTCAGGTGAGGGGATACTTATTTCTGTAGATTGTATTACTTTTACAAATCCTTGATTGAACTACCAATCTCTTTTTCTAAAGTAATTCCGACTTCCAGCCAAGATGGCGGCAAGGAGGCACACAGCTGTGTAAGCTCCACATTTTCTCTCAGAATCCATCTCATTACAAGCCTCTGAATTAATGCCTGACTGAAAAAAAAAAAAAAAAAAAAACCACAAACAGTTACCAAGAGAAGACATCCTTGAGATTTGCCAGGAAAGGTCTGTTTTTGCTCAAGGGCGGAACAGTTTTAGATCGGGCACAGGCTGAGGGCAGGCAGTGGCAGCAAGAGCTTGGTAGGCAGCTCACAGCCAAGCAGACCGGAGGGGGTTGGGGTGTGATCTCAGCCGTCTCTGCAGGGAGAGCTTCACTACAGGATTGGATACTTTGCCCTGGCAGCAAGTCAGTAGCCCAGTAGAGAAGCTAAAAACACCGGGGGTGAAGAATACAGCCCCAGACAGCTGGAGTTCCTTGAGACGGGCCACCCCTCCCCCACAGCGTCTACACGCTCTCAGAGTCTCAGAGCGCAGGCCCAACACAGTCCTGCTAGTACCTCGCTGCTGCCCCCTCAGTCTGTAGAGGAAGCTCGGTAACGCCACCCAGCCCTTCCCCCAAAAAAGCAGATTCCATTTGAGGTTTTTTTCCTTTCTTTTCTTTGCTAATTTGTCTCTGATTCTTCTCTGACAAAATGAGCAAAAAGTTAAAAAGGACTTTAACGACTGACAGCTTTTATACAGACAAAGAACAGACTCTAAACCCTGAGGAGACTAAAAACAGATTATCTTCAGGTGAATCCCCACAGGAGGAGATCATCTGCTCCTCAGCACAGATGAATCTCATAGAAGAAATTAAAAAGGCTCTCACAAGAGAGCAAGAAGAAAAATGGGAAAAGGAGAGGAAGGCTTGGCAAGAGAGATTGGAGAAGTCATTCCACTCATTTAAAGACAGAGTGGATAAAGAAAACAAATCCTTTAAAAATAGGATTAGTGAACTGGAAACAGAAAATAGCTCTCTAAAGAATACAATTGGTGAAATGGAAAAACATTCCATAGAACAAATTGGACAATTAGAAAAAGATATAAAAAAAGTGAGTGAAGAAAACACTTCATTGAAAATCAGAATAGAATAAATGGAATTGATTCGAGGAGACAAGAAGAATCAGTCAAGCAAAACCAAAAAAAAACCAAACAATGGAGAAAAATGTGAAATACCTTCTGGGGAAAACAACAGACCTGGAAAACAGGTCTAGGAGAGACAATCTGAGAATCATTGGACTCCCAGAAAAATACGATGAAAAAAGAGCCTAAACACTATTTTCCTGGAAATTATCAAAGAGAACTGCCTAGAAGTCATAGAAACAGAGGGTAAAATAGACATTGAAAGGATTCATCGATCACCCACTGAAAGGGATCCTAAAATCAAAAGACCAAGAAATATGGTGGCCAAATGCCAGAACCCTCAAACAAAGGAAAAAATACTCCAAGTGGCTAGAAAACCCCAATTCAAATATAGAGGAGCCACAATAAGGATCCCCGTCTAGCAGCATCCACATTAAAGATCAAAGGGCCTGGAATATGGTATTCTGAAGGCTGGGAACTCAATGCAACCAAAAGAACACCCACCAGAATGAACATCTTTTCCAGGAAGAAGATGGTCATTCAACAAATAAGTGAATTTACCTATTTTGGTGTAAAAAACAGAACTTAACAAAAGTTGTCTAAATATAGGAACTCAAGAAAAACCAAAGGTAAAAAAGAAATCTTGGGAACTATTTATGCTGTAAAGATGTATAAAAAATACATTTATACCTTGTTCTAGAAATCAAGGTGGAAAAGGACATTGATCAGAAAAAGGGTAAATAAATTTTATATCTCCAAAGAGGCAAAAAAACCTTTATATCTGAGAGAAAAGAATGGAGGATAATATAGTGGGATTTTACTGGTAAAATTGACTTAAGAGAAAAATGTTGAAATATTCAATATTGAAACCTCCCACCTCATTGAAAAGGAGAAGGGAAAAGTGAAAAGGAAGGAATAAGCTAAGCGAAGGAATACAAAAACTGAGGGGAAAGGAGTAAGATGGGGGAGAACTCTAATGGGAAGGAGGGATACAAAAAGGAGGGCTGTGAGAAGAAGTGGTGCCCAAATTTTAACTGGAAGGGGGTAAAAGGGGAAAAGAAGGGAAAAAGCATAAATAGATTTAACAAGATGACAATAATACAAATTTATTTTAACCATAAATGTGAATGGGGTAAACTCCCCAAAAGAGGAAGCAATTAAGAATGGTTAAAAGAATTCCTACAATTATTTCAAGGAAACACACCAAAACAGGAATATATGCAGAATAAAGGAAAAGGGATGCAAAATCTATTACTTAGGTGAAGCCGGTAGATCCTGATCTCGGTAACAAAAAACAAAAAATTATCAATTAAAAAGAAAAACACTATATCTTCAAAAATAAATAATAAAATACTAAAAAATAACACCAAGTGGTGCAAAATTTTAAAAAAATTAAACCAAAAAAAATACAAAACTATAAAAATCTCAAATTCACTCTCAAATTAATAAATCAAATCACAAAAAAAAAGAAAAGGTAAAAGGAAATAAAACTAAAAAATTAATAGAAACCCCCGAAAAAAAAATAGACAAAAATACCTTTCTTTTCAATTCATGGAACCATACAAAAAAGACCATATATTAAACATAAAACCCCAAACCCAAACAGAGCAAAAAAAATCATCCTTTTCAACCACAAAATAAAAGCAAAAAAACCAAAAAAAAAAAAAAATTTAAATAATTTATACTAAAAAATTGGGAAAAGAAACATAAAAATTAAAAACTTCACCAAGAAAATACAAAATAACATAATAAAATTTACAGCCCAAGGGAAAAAAATTTCATATCTCAACATTAACAAAAAAGAAAAGGTCAACAATTGACACAACTAAAAATCTGAAAAAAACAAAAAAAACCCCATCAAACACTAAACGGAAATTTAAAAACAAAAGGAAATCAAAAAATGAAATAAAAACAAATTAATTAAAAAACTTTGGTTCTATGAAAAAAACCAACAAAAAAAAACCTATAAACTATTAAAAAGGGCAAAATCTTGGTCTTAAAAGAAAAAACTGCAAAAGAAAGGAAAAACAATAAAATCCTTTTCCAACTTTTCAAAAAACCAACAAAAGAAAGGAAAAACCTTCAAAAAATAACCCCAATTAACAGAAAAATAAAATTCCTAAATCCCATCTTTAAAAAAAAGAAAAATACAACTCCCTAAGAAAAACCCCGACCAGATGGTTTAATTAACTACCAAACATTTAAAAACAATTCCCCAAGCTATATAAACTATTTGAAAAAAAGGGACTGAAAACCCACCAAACTCCTTTACACACTAATATGCCTAAACCAAGGCAAAAAAGAAAAAAAAAACCAATCTCTTAGAAAGATCAAAATCAAAAAAAAAACAAAAATTACAGAAAATTCCCCAGGATAATACACTATGATCGTAATTTATACCAAAAAACTTTCAATAAAAAAATTATAATAATGCTATAATAACAAACAAAAAACCAAATCATTTAAAAAAAAAACATTTATAAAAATCCAACATCCCTTCCTAAAAAAACACAATATAAATAAAAACTTTTTCTTAAAAAAATAACAAATTTAAACCATCAAAAATAATCAAGGGAAAACTAATCTTTCCCAAAATCTGAAAAATTTACTCAAATTTTATTCAAATTTTTAACACTGCCTCGCAAAAATTGGAAAAAAAAATCAAAAGGGCAGGAAAACCAAACAACTCTTTCAATATAAATTTTTCTTAAAAACCAAATTTACAAAAAACTAAAAAAAAATCCAAACCAAAATTACAGGTTATAAAAAAAACCCCCAAAATCCTCACATTTTATACATCCCAACAAATCCAACGCAAAAATACAAAAACCCATTCAGAAAACTGACAGTATAAAAAATTCCCAAAAGGAAATCAGGAATTATAAACAAATTACAAAAACTTTCCACAAAAAACAACAAAAACAATTGAAAAAATATCAAATCTTGGATGGGTCAGCAATAAAAAAAACAAACCCTAAACTAATCTATTTATTTTGCTTACAATCAACTTCCAAAAAAAATATTTTAAATCTAAAAAAAAACAACAAAACATTTGGAAAAAAAAACAAGAATCTCAAAAAATTAAGAAAAAAAAAAAAAGAAAGGTCCACTTCCTACAAAACATTTATAGCCGATCACCAAAAACCATTTGGAGGCAAAAAACATTGTTATCAGGGAACAGGATTTACAAACAAAAATATCAACTTAAATTTAGTCAAACAAACAAAATCCCTAACGGGAAAAAATTCAAAAAAACTCAAATAAATATATGGAAAATTAGGGCATCACCCACACAAACCTACCAAATAAAATCAAAATGGGCCAAAACAAAAAAAATTAAACAAATTAGGAACATAATATTTATCTCTCAACTTTGAAAGGAAAAAATTTTGACTAAAACAAACAAAACCATTTAATCACAAAAAAAATTTTAACATCAAATTTAAAACTTCTTAAAAACAAAACTAATTAAACAAATTAGAAGGGAAGAACAAACTGGGAAAACATCTTCCGTTAAAGGTTCTGATAAAGGCCTCATTTCCAAAAATATAAGAACTGACCAATTTTAAAAAACCAAAAATTCTCCAATTGATAAATGGTCAAAGGATAGAACAGACAATTTTCAGATGGAAATTGAAATCATTAACTCATAAAGAGTGTTCCCAAATTTTAATCAAAAATCAAATTAAAAATCTGGAACCACACCTCAATTGGCTAAGATGACAGGAAAAAATAATGATGATTGTTGGAGGATTAAAACGGGACACTGATACATTGTTGGTGGGCTGTGAAAAAATCCAACCATTCTGGAGCCAATTTGCCGGAATCAAACTGTACCCTTTATCCTGTTTCTCGGGTTTTTGGGAGATACAAAAAAGGAAAGGCACCAGTATTTGCCAAAATTTTGTGGCAGCCCTGTTTGTAGTGGCTAGAAGCGGAAACGGGGATCCACAATTAAGAATGGTTGGGAATTTGGTTATAGAATTTATGGAAATTATTGTTCTGTAAGAAATGACCACAAGATGAATACAGAGAAGCTTGGAAAATTACATGAACTGATGCTAAGTAAATAAGCAGAACCAAAGAGATTTATATTCCAACAACGATACTGTATGAAGATGTAATCTGATGGAAGTGGATTTCTTTGAAAAAGACCTAATTCAGTTTCAATTGATCAATGATGGACAGAACAGCTTTTAAAAAGAAAAACACTGGGAAATGAATGTAAACTGTTTGCATTTTGTTTTTCTTCCGGATTTCACCTTCTGAACAATTTCCCTAACGAAAACTGTTTGGATCTGCACACATACATTGTTCTAGGATATACTAGGACATACTCAACATTTAGGACTGCTTCCATTTTGGGAAGGGGGTAGGTGGGAGGGAAAAATTTGGCAGAAGGGGTCAAGGAAATGTTGAAAAAATTTACCCTGGCATGGATTCTGTCAATAAAAAGTTACTATAATAATAAAAAAAAAATAAAAAAATAAAGTAATTCAGATCTATTCTAAAGAATTGAACAAATGAATGAATAAATGAATTCATTAACTGATTCCTATGTGTCAGGTATTACACTAACAGGGACAAAATAGAAGCAAGCAAAACAATCCCTGCCCAAGAAGCATATATTTTAACAGAGAAGGAAAACTCATATAGTGGTAACCAAGGAGGCATATTGTGAACAGGAAAGACAGAGGGAATGGTAATTGGAATTAAAAGGCAAATGATTGACATGTCCATTCCAGGAGTAGCAGTATGGATTTTGCAGAGTTAAAAAGAAGGCAGGAGTGGCATGTACATGTATGGTACCATAGTATGAAGACTGGGAAAAAGTAAAATGTTGTACCTAAGACTGAGCAAAATAAGTCACAAATCGAAGTCTAGAATCAGAAAATTGAACGCTGGACTTATTTTTGTCTGTATCTGGGGAGCAAAATTGAGAATAATGATCATTTACATTTGGATTGCACTTCCAGTTTTTCAAATCATGTTCATATCTATCACAACATGTTCACATTTGGTCTTCAAGAACTTTGTGAAAAAAAAAAAGAGGGGCAAGTTTTATTCTCCCTATTTCTTATATTGTTATTGAGACACAAATTGCTCATGTTATCATCTAATTTGATCTTCAGAGGCAAAACCTAGATCCCAACTCATCCACTCAACTGCTAAAGCAAACTTCCAAAAGCTATTTTTTGTACATGGTAATCCATTAACATTGACCTTTTTCTTACTTTACCTCACTTAAGATACCTTTTCTCCTCATTAAAAATCTTGTGAAATAAAGAAGATAAAATTATGCCTACTTTATATAAAAGATAACTACCACATCATAAGAATCAATATCAAGCATACAACTCCTTTAGCTATCATTCAGAAATGGAACTAAGAATGCTAGACTCTTACCCTAAGTCTTTGACCCACACCAAAACACATGGATGCTCAGGATGGCAGTCCATCTATGTGTCTCCCAAATCAGAGGCTGATCCCTAAGCCATAAGTGGTAGAAAAATAGCCACAACATCCTGACAAAAGATACAGGTTCCTAAAATTAATTTCTCATAGATACTTGCTTCCCATAACAAAATTGGAACAATCTGGCAAATCAGAGAGATCATAAATTTAATGTTAGAAAGAACATCAAAAGTCATCTAATCTACCCATATCATTTTTCAGACAAGACAACTGAGGACTAGAGAAATTAAATTACCTACCTAAGGTAATATAGGTAGTAAGTAATCAAGTCAGGATTAATATTAGATCCCTTAATTCCAAGTTCAATACTCAATCTGCCTTGTCTACTACCTGATATTATTCTCTCTACTAATGCGATATTTGTAACAAGATTGTTAGCACCTTGAAATCAGGAAGAGTGACTCATACGACAGTCTTTCCCTACACATATTTTCTGGAAAATAGTAGGTGCTCACAAAATATTTGCAAAATTAAAGTGAATCTCTCCAGTTTTTTTCTAAGAAAAAAATTATATTCTTTTCGCTCATTAGCACCTGCTGGTATTGAAGTTAATATGTAGAGAAAGGTGATTAGAAAATAACCTAACATCTCCTAGAAAGATAGGGTCAAAGAGACACAAAGAAATAAAAAACAGGAAGAAAGAATGCCAGATAAACAAGGTGTTATTAAATCTAGAAAAGTTCCATGATCATCTACTTTATGAATCATGAATTCTTAAACTTTGGCAAATAGAATAGAGCCAATGTCAATAATTATTGACTTCCTCTGATAACCTGATAAAATCAAAAACATAAATCACATGTTTCAATAAGACATAAAATAAAATGGCCAAAAAACATTCAAATAAATAAGCAAAATGAAGATCTTTAGGACCAACCAGATAGGTTATCTCCAGCAAGTTCCTAGCTCACTCAGAAATATGTTTGCTAAGCTCAGAGTCGCTAAGTCCAAGAGAAAATATTGGAAGTAGAACAAGAAGAGACTGTTCATGGGACAAAAGAATTCCGGTCAGAATTGTTCAAGACTACTCACCATAACCAAGCCAAAAAAAAATTAATAAGAAAACTATCCCTTTCATTATTTCTTGTGGCACTATTATGCCATGTTGTTTTCTATTCAATTATGTTCACATGCCATAATTTACTCAGTAATTACCCATTTTGTTTTGTTGTGTTTCTACTTCTCTTCCACTATAAAAACAGTGTTCTAATAATTTATTTATTTTCCTCTATTTTCAAAAGAGGACATGATTCCACTACATAATTAGTATCTATACATTAGTTCATATTTGGTATGTCGTTATGTATTTAATATATTTAGGACATTTGTATTATAACTCTTTGGGGTATAGACCTAAAGGTGGGATCATTGGATCAAATGATATGAACAGTTTAGTAACCTTAAGGGCACATTTCCAAAATCATTTCTAGAATGGCTGTAAAAATCCAAAGTACACCATCTGCCAGGGTATGGGAGAAAAAAGAAAAATGCTATTATCACTTCTGAGGAATTCCAAAGCTGAGACTTGAACTCTTAGCTGAAGAGAAGAATGATTAGAGCCTCAGAGAATAAAATCACTGTATAAGTATCTCTTTCTGATTTAGTGGCCAAACATCTTTATAGCAGTCATATGCTATATTCCTATGGACCAAGGAATAAATTCAGCTTTCCAAATTGCCAAATTCTTTAACAATGACACAGTACACATTATCCACTCAAAATGGTTCAGGGACCTATAGATCATGAAGGCTTGCTATTTATTAAAAATGTGTTGCTTGTTTTGAATTTTAAGTATCAAAATCATGGTTTTTTTTCCATTTTAAATATTTATCAAAGGATATTTTTAAGACTGGGAGGATTTCCTTGCAAATATATCTGTGTTAAGTTTATTTTTTTCCTTTATGAATTAATTTATGGCTCATCTAAAATCTATTGGATGAAGATCTTTATCTTTTCTATTTTGTGCCAGAGGCAAAATCTGAATCAAATTCTTCCTGTCTTCAATCTAGCACTTATCCCCTATGTCTTGCTGCTTTATAAATACTGTCTATTTATATATATATATATATATATATATATATATATATATATATATAATTTTACTTATTAGCTCGATAGTCATTTGTTTTTAGTTTTGCTTTTTCAAAATTTCCACTATTTTGTGCTTTGACTGTTTATTTATGTGTTTTCTTTTTTAAAAGAAAAAGTTTTGTGCTGATTCATTGATGTCTTTCTCTTTTGTTAATATTTTCAAAAATAAAAGATTTTCCTGTGAGGATTTGCATCAGTTTTTGTTTTTTGTCTCATTATTATTTCTCTTGGTCTCTAAAAAACACATTAACATTTCTGTAGTTATCTGTATTATTTATGCCCTGCCATGGAATCATTCAAAAATTTCCAGAATTCTTTCATATATAGTTTTTAACATTTCTTAAGGCCTCTTGATTTTTTCTTTGTGTATATACATATACATGCACACATACATAAATGTATAAAGATTTACATGCATGTATATATCAATTTATTTACAATTGCCTAAAAGTTAAAATATATATTAAAATAATCTGTAATTATCATTTTGGAATATCAGTCTTTTTTGTCAATCAGAGAACTAAGAAAGTACCAGCAACCAATCTATCGATATACTTTGTGACAATCTCTACACTGCTCCTCTTTTATAATTCATTGCTTGTAATGTTGGAGCCTACTCATAACCATCTTACCTATAGTGAAATTATTGGGTATGTTCTAATGAACATTTTCAGTTATTGGTTTTTCAATTTTGTTTTTATGCTGTCTGCTCATGACCCAGACAAATTATTAAAATAATGAGATTTTACAGCCAAAAACACTCATATCATTTTTGGTACAGATGTCAGAAGTATCTTTCCTCTTTATCTCTCCCTTTTAAAATCCCAGCTTCTTTCAAAGCTCATCTCAAATGCCCCTTCCTTTGTGAGATCTTTGCTAATCACCACTGCTATTATTAATGCCTTCTCCCCAAAGAATTATATTGTGCTTGTTTTGCATATATTTTGTCTAAGCTTATACATGTACATACTGTCTCCTCCAACAGAGTATAAGGTCCTTAAGAGCAGGAACTATTTTTTTTTTTGTCTTTGGATGCTCAGAGTCCATCACCATCCTGGCATTTAGTATGTAAATAATAAATTATTGTTGATAGATTAAATCTCCTGGTCAAATGACCAACCTTACAAATCATATTAAAATGACTTGGAGATTCAGCTCAGTCACTGATAAGCTAGCCATTGTAGCTGATGGGCAAGTCATTTTTCTTATCTGAACCTCACCTCCTTCCTCTGCAAAATGAAGAGGATTGAACTGAATGGTCTCTATGATTCTCTAGCATTATATGATTTTTGATAATCCTCTTTCAGTGACTTAGGAAAGTCTTAAAGTTTTCCACCTAATTAATAATAATAATCTGAAACTCTCTACAATACATTCCATTAGCTTAAAACTAAGATCCCAATTTTGTAACAAAAGTGAAGTCCCATTACTAATTATTTACACATTTAAGTGTAATAAAAATGATAGTTTCCCAGAGCTTTGCTCAAAACAATCTTCTTGCAGAGTGTACTCTGTGTATACTCTGTATACTACTGTGCAGAGTGTACACTGTTTGTTCCACACTAAATAGAAGCAAAAAAAAAAAAAAAAAAAAAAAAAAGATTGTTGAATTGAAATCTCTCCATTTCACAGATTAGGAAGTTGACTCAGTGAAGTAGCTTGTCAAAGATTACAGTGGGAGGCATAGCAGACAGAAATAAAATTCCACCCTTCTGATGCCAACTCTAGGGTTTTTTTTTTTCTTTAAATATAATATTCTTAGAGACTCCAGAGGAAGAACAAAGTAGTAAAGCCAGGATAAATAATACTAAGCAGGTTTATAGATCTCTTCAGACTTCTAGCAAGAGAACTATCCCTTTCTTGGTTCATTGGGATTTGCCATACACTGTGGGGGTCAAATATAAGACAAGGATAAAAACCAACTGAACTTGACAAGTTCTTCTAATTGGCCACCAGTTGATAGGAGGGGTAGTATGAGTCGACAGGGTTTGCATAACTGAAAACGCATGTCATTTCATCTCAGTTTTTGGCCTCTTAAAAAGAATACCACAGCAACTGCAACACTTTCAAAAACAAGATAGTCTCCATTTGTTGTTGAGGAGGGCATCCAAGACATTCTAGGTAAGTAGAAGATACAAGATATTCTGCACACACTTCAGTAGTCTCTGAGCTTATGATAGATTTTTGAGGCAAGACTGTTTAGTGTAAGGCTTTTCAACATAAAAGTTAGCTGTAGATCATTAATATGTGTTGGCATCCTATCTTCCACTGTTGATATTTATGTTGACTATAAGTAGAGGTTAGGGGACATCTACAACCCATCTTTGAATGTCCATTTGTCATGCAGAGTACTCCCAGGAAGGCCATGATTGTAATGTCCAAACTAGCTTTCTGGAGGATCTCTGGACAGACCTTGATCTGTAGGTGGAGAAGTATTGAAGGCAGTATAGCCACTACAAAGATGGTCAAAGATGGAGTCATGAGTCTTTTCTGTATCTGTGTCTGAGACTCTCAGTTCCCAGTTCTCTCAGCCCTTAAATACCTCAATAAGATTACATCACTACAGCAACTGAGCATGTGCCAACTGTCACACTAAGTATATGGCAACTAGAGTGGTTATATCATATGTTTTACTAAAGAACCATTATCCTATAGATCACATTGAGAAAGTGCTTAACTATAAGCACCCTGCTGTCCTTGATTCAAGTATACCTTTTCAGAGTTCCTGTCCTCTACACAGGAACATACTCATGTGCTCTTGCTATGTGCAGATATGAAGTATTTCATTAAAGTATTATAATTAGAAGTCAAAGCAGGTGGGTGATAATACAGTGAATAAAGATCTTGGCTAAAGTCAGAAAGACTCACCTTCTTGAATTTAATTCTGTCCTCAGACACTTATTAGTTATGTGACCCTGGGTAACTCCCGTAATCCTATTTGCCTCAGTTTTCTCATCTATAAAATGAGCTGGAAAAGGAAATGACAAACTGCCAATATCTTTGCCAAGAAAACATCAAATGGAGCCAAACAGCAATGAACAAAAAAAGTCAGAGCAATTAATGTGTTTTTTTAATTATCGTTTTGCTTTTATTATTTTTCTGTCTGATTTTTACCCTTTTATTTATCTCTCCATGTTTTACAGAGGGCTGAAACTATTGAATTCAATGCACTGAGGTCAGGACTGCCAAGCACTTGAGGCTAACTACTGATTGGACAATATTCTATGGGCATATGCTTGGAAAATGGTCCTTTCCACTAGCCGTATTGGCTCAATGATTGGTGTATAGAGGATTGTAGGAGGGACTAGGGGGTGGAGAAAAGCTCACCAGGGACACACTCTCAGTGGTAGATAAGGAAGAAGGCGGTTGCAGAGAATCCGCTTCCATCATATACAATCCTGCTCCTAGGGACAAAGAATAAAGATTCAGGACTTTTGCTTATCCTGACTCTGGCTGATCCTGTGTGCTAGCGTGGTCATCACAATGTTTAATGTTTTTTACCACCTCCCAAGATTTTTTTTTTACTTTTCCTCTAAAATTAAGAAACAGAAAGAATGTATCTTCAGCAATGAATTTAGAAATGGAGGTCTTGACTTCAAATACCAGCACTAAAACTTCTTGCCTGTGTGACCTATTGTTTTGTTATTTGTTGAAATGGCAATTGGTCAACAACAAATAACTGGTGAAATAAGCATATTAAGGAACAGTTCTAACAATATTACTCTAAGGCTTAAAAACCTATAATAGTTCCCTATTGTTTCTAAAAATCAATTACAAGCTCCTTATCCTGGAATTTAAGCCCCTCTCTATATCCACAAATTGAATTGCAATCTACTTTCCCAGATTTATTTCAGATTCTTTATTCATTGTATGTTTCTTCCTCAAATATGACCTTTAATAGAAAGCAAAAATTATATTGGAGTCAACTCTAACATTTTGGAAACTAGTAAACATAAATCAAGGCTTAATTTATTGTTTTGTGTGTGTGTGTATATACATATATATATATATATATATACATGCATATATACATGCACATATATATGTGTGTATGTATGTCTGTGTGTCCATATTTCTATGAATTTTAATATACATATATTGGTGTAGCTAGACTGATAGACAGGTAATGTATGTGCATATTTTCTAGACAGATATTTGCCAGAACTCTATTACTAAAAAGTATCTGGCTTTTTCCCTACAGGCAAAATACAGATGAAATGGGAAATTGATAGGATTGTGGTTTCAAAGGTTTAGTGCTAAAGAAACCTAAAACATCACCTAATCAAACCACTTCATTTTAATGATAAGAAAAGTTGAGCAAAATTAAAGTTCTTGCCTAAGATAATAAAAGAAATAAATAAAGACAGGGCATGAGCCCAGATCCTTTGTGCCCCAACTAGTACTTTTTCCACTGGGGATTTTAATTTTACCACAGACATTCAGCTTTCTAGCTGTCTCCATATTAAAGAAAACCTTTACTTGTCCAAATTATCTAGTCTTATGAATAATCACCATTCTAGAATGATTCAAATGGATTTATTTGTCTGAGGTTATTGCTCTTAAGTTGAAAGAGTGAAGACTTTGTGCATTCTGGATTGTTCTTCCCCATTTTTCCTTGTGGCTAAAATTACTTTTGAAAAGTTACATATCTGGGGAAAGAAAGTTATGTTTCCCAGAACAAAAATAAAGAAGATTACAAGGGTGGGATCAGGACATTGTCATAAAACAGAGACTTCTTAGCCAGCTTCACAGAAGGTTATTTCTATCATTATGTTTGGAAGATGGTAGGTCACTAATGAATTGAGAATCTAGAGAAATTCAGTCACCAGCCATAAACAGCTGGATACCAAGATAAATGGTTTTGTTTTTTAGATCTGATAGTACTCAGCAATTCTAGGTGAACTCAGAGGGAATGGGAATTGAAATTAAAAATCAAGGGAAAATGTAAGAGGCACTCCACTAGCAGGCAAACTGCAAAGCTAAAAGCAGACCCTTGAGACGATGACAAGAGGTATTCAAGAGCTTCCAAGAGGATGAGAGTAAGGAAGGCCAGGGAGGGCAATCCCTGATGAAATCTAGGAAGGAAGGTAAAGAATACGGATATCAGGTATCTTTGGACAGTGCCTCTAAGAGTGCAGTGAAGGAGAGATACAGGAAGAGTGAAATGGAAAGAGTATTTAGACTATTTTACCTTTTTCTTAGTTTTATCAAGTGCCTATTGTACTCCAACAAGAAAAAAAGTGTCTTCCTGATAAACCTGTGGCCTAGACTCCCCTCAAATTCTCACCTCAATGGTCATTATTGCCATTTGATCCAGTTCCCCTACCATGAATTATAAAAGGATTTCTAGTCTTCCCAAATATAAGTAACATCCAGATTCTCAGCTCATGTATAAGCACTCAAGGTAGCAAGTATAAATCAAATGTAATATATTTATTTCACCCAGCAAAAGTTGGAGGGGACATAATAGATGACCAATATCCCCTAAACAGAAACAAAAATCACTTAAGTCATTCATATAGTATATCTGCTTCTCTGAAAAAGAACTAAAAATGGAACTGCTATTGCAACAACTTTTTGATCTTTTGGTGAGTTCCTCTTTCCCACAGAAAGCAACATACATGGTACCTCCAAGACTTATAGTGAGTCCTACATTGTTCTTTAGAATCTTAATGTAAGGTAAACAGAGGTTCTGAACAAGCAATCCCTGTCTCATGCAATACACATGATTCATCACTTTGTTCTCCATGTAAGAAGCTATGGTAGGACCTGCATGAGTGATCTTCCTCTTACTCCAAGGAGAATGTGACATTAGGAAGTTCTTTCTCAGTCTAGAAGGCCAAATAAATGAATTCTCAAACTTGGAAACTTTTCAACCTTTAATGACCCATGAGGTAGGTGCTGCCAAAGAAATGTTCTTGCTCTGGCTAGACATCTAGATTCTGCTATCATTCTAACTAGGGAATTCAATCTCCACTATCTTCTCCTCATAAAACATAGTCATATGAATTATTTCCCAGCAGTCCTCTCAGGTCCAACTTCTTAAATAGGTCACTACCTCATATAGGGTCTCAAAACTGAATGCAAAGGTCACAAAGTTATGATTTATTAGTAGTAAATTTGTACACCTATTTTATATACCTATATGCCCAGGGTCACATAAAAATTGCTAGGGCAAAAAGGGGGTTATGAGTAGAAAAAGTTTAAGATATCCTGCTCAAAGGAAACTGCTAAAGAACATACTTACCTCCATATAGAGGCACCTCTCAGATAAATAATTCTAAGGTCTACATACTTTAATCTGCAAAATTGATTAGGAGAAATTAATTACATTAATTAGTGAATCTTCGATTTCTTTCCTTGAAATATGAATAACTCCCGAATCTCTCAAAATATCTTAGCAGTTCCCTAATGAATGGTCCAGGTGGATTTCTGCATTTCCATAGTAACAAATCAAAGTTTTATTTTTTGTTTGGTGCTTTTTGTTTTTGTAATAATAAATATTTTTAAGGATTTCTCTATGTGAGTAATACAAGCTTCACTTTTCCACACTTGATTTGAAAAATTCATTATGATATTTAGGCAAACAGGACATCCAACTCATTCATTATAGGACTATCTCTCATACATTAGCATTTTAATATGCTATTTTACTTTACCTCAAAGCAAACCTCAAAACCTTGAGAGCAGGGACTTTGTGATTTTATACTTCTACAGTATCCTATACATAGTAGGCACTTAATAAATCTGTTTATCTTTTTGAATATTTGTCATATGCTTTCTACTATTGTATCTAATGCTAAATCTCACAAATGTGGGAGGTATAAGGGCAAGGAGTGTTTCATTTTTTGTCTTCTGTATCTCATTGATACTTCACATATAGTGGGCATTTACTAAAAGTTTTTCACTGAAAGGGAGTTGTCAATATTTTATTCATGGCCACTAATTTTTTCCTATAACTTGTCACCCCACTTAAATTCATTGAGGGCAACCAAATCTTAGGTTCTTTTGTATTCTTCCCTACCTTTCTCAAACTATTTCTCCTACCTACACAGAGTGCCTAGAATAATACTGACTATATAAGGCCTTTATTTACAATTTCTTGATTGATTGAAAAAAGATTATTGTCAAGTCTCAAAGGACCAATTTCTTTTTTAGAATTGTGGATAACTTCTTCTTCCAATAAAGTCCTACCCTAAGGTGACAATGTGGCATGAAGGATATTCATGATTCTGGATTCTCACACTACTGCAGCAGAGTCTGAGATCTGACATTTTGAGTACTGAATCAGAGAAAAGACTTTATGTTAGTCCTTTGAGACCTAACCTTGTAAGCCAGTCAATAAATATTTCTTAACCACCTACTATATGACAGACACTGTACTAAGTGTAAGAAATACACTTCTTTTAACAAAAAAAGTAAAATGCAAGTACAAAAAGTGCTCTTATGCACATACAATCTAATGGGAAAGATAAAACAAAAAGGAGCTGAAGGTGGGAAAGAGGGCAGGAGGGCCCTGCTGAAATTATTAGTAAGTCCAAAGAATACAGCCAGGTGAGAAATGTTGTACAGAGAACCTCCATCATCAAAAATCAGATTTTTATTTTTTTTTTACCTGAAGAACTTATGAACTTAACTTTAAAATATCACTTAATGGTTGTTTTCTGTTTTTGTGAAAGGAATAATACAAAATCATAAATATTTAAATCCATTGAAATACAATATAATATGTGACTTATGCTTCTTCCTACTTAGATGACTTTGCCATTTCTAAACTCCAAGTTTCAGTTTCTTCAGCTGTAAAATGATCTTTAAGGTCTTTTTCAGCTCTGTATCTATGACATTATACTCTATGATCCTATGAGCTTTGCATCTGATAAGATATCAAATATGAAAACTAGTTAGTCATTAATTACTAATTGATCTCTTGAAATTCTCCTTATAAAAGTTAATGCTTAAAACAACATAAGAAGGGCATAACCCTCAAAGTAAAAAGAATCAGAGGTAGATGATGCTAGAATAAAAGGCTTGTTTAGTATTCTCATAAATTATGTTATTAGGCATGATTTTCTGAAGATTCTTTTAATTAGAGGCATGGCTTAGGCAGGGGTGATTAAAGGTATCATTTAGTTAAAAATCAAACCACTTTTTGATTACATCTGTAATTATAATGCATTAACAGCAGAGCTATATATCCAGTCTTTGCATATGCTGGTGACATTGAAAAGAACCCATGAAGGGAAGAGATTTAATGGTTGTGATCCTACCCCAATCAAAGTCACATTGATTCTAACAGTTTCTATGCAATAACTTAGCAACAATTCATGAATAAGCATTAAGTACTATTCTAGGTGCCAAGACTAAAAAGACAAAAATGAAACAATCCCTAATCTCAATGAAAATATAGTCCAAACATATAATCACATAATTCCATAGTTGGAAAAGACTATATGAAGAAATTATATATGTCTTACCATCTAGTTTCTACAGCATTCCTAACATATAGTCATCCATTATCTTTTTGCAGCTCCCTGGAGACAGGAAACTCACTACCTATGGGGAAAATTATATTTTCATAATAGCTAACAATGATAATTACTAACAGGTATATATTACTATACAAAGTGCTTTACTATTATTATTTTACTTTATCTTCACAGTAACCCTGAGCGATAGGTGCTAATATAATCATTTTACAAATGAGGAAACTGAGGCAAGCAGAATATACTTGCTCTGTATCATAGTTAGTAAGTGTCTAATATCAAATATAAATTCAGGTCTTTCTAACTGGGCTGGCCCAATTGTTAGGAAGTTGTATTTATTTTTCTTCCCCTACTCTCCAGTCAAATTTTCCATTCCTGTAATTTTCCAATTCTTTATTATAGTTGTGCTCTCTCAAAGAAAATTTAATCCCTCTTTTGAAACAGTCCTTCCAATGTTTGAAGACCGTAATCCCTCTATGTGTTATTGTCTTCAGGCTAAATACCCCCCAGATGTACCAATTCTTAAAGGATATGGTTCTATAATCCATCATGCAGATTATCTTTCTCTAGATAATTAGCTTTTCTGTAACTTAAAAAATATGGCACCTAAAATTGAGCATATGACTGCTGATATAGTCTGATCAGGGGCAGGTATAGAAGGATTATCATATTCTTTTTGCCAAATACTATACTTCAATTAATGAAGTCCAACATCTTATTACATTTTTTGCTACCATATTATAGTATTGACTTTTCTTTAGTTTGCAGATCATTAAATTCTCTCAAATCTATTTTTACCTATATGATTTATTTCCTTTTAACACAAATGCAGGACTTCATTTAGTCCCTATTAAAATTTCATTTTGTTATTTTCAGCTCTTTCAGTCTGCTGACATTTTTTGATATCTGTATTATATCATCCAACATATTCTCCTGAGGCTTCTCAATTTCCTGTAATCAGCTTATCTGATGATATTTGTACAGAAAAATAATTATTACTAATTTTATTACTATTAATACTAGTACTACTACTACTAAGAATTACTAATAAAAACAAAATTCTTATTTTTATATTACTTTTTTCTGATTGATCCCCTTTGATTCCAGCCTCTACAATACATCTTCTATACAATTACTAATTAGTATCCCTAAAGTATAAGTCTGGCTGTATCATGATCTTCTCAAGAAACTTCAATAATTTCATATTTCCTCTAAGAAAAAATATAAATTCCATTTCTTGGCATATAAAAATCTGGATCTAACTATTTCTCCACTCATTTCATATCATCTGTGCCTCATACATTCTATGTTCTAGCCAAACTTGCTACTTCTTTTCTTGGTGCCCTTATTGGAATTATCTCCTATGACTGAAATGTTTTTCTTCCTCACTTTCACCTCTTGGAAGTCCTATCTGGCTTCAAGACTTGCCTTAAGTGACAACATCTATTTAAGATTGTTTTTATTCTCTCAATATATTAGTTCAATTGTTTTACATTATTTGTATTTACTTTTCAAAAGCCTCTCTACAGAAGGTGTTATTGATACTATCACTGCACTTTTTAGGATATGGGAGTTGAGCTTGGTAGTTTTTAACAAAATAGAGAAGAGAAAACTAAGAGAGATATTTTGAGAGAAGCTATGGGGAAAAAAAGAAAGAACATGAGGAAAGAACATCTTTGTAGAACTGTCATTTTACTGCTTAGCTATTACATGAAAAAGATAAAGAAAATTTTAGGGTGAATAAATATAGAAAAATAATTTTTCAAGTGATAGTTTGAGGAAAAGTAAAGAGATGTGTGCTTTTATGGCCAGAGAAAAGCTAATATAACAAAGAAATAAGATGGAGAGAACTTTCTTTACAGAATAGTTTTAACCTTAATTTTGCAAAGAGGATAAAAAGAATTCTTTAGAAGTGATTTTAGTTCATATTTTAAGTGAACTAAATGATGGAAATGTTTTCAGAAGTAAGAGTAGTCATCTATAGATATAGCTAAACATTATAAATGATAATTATTAATAAATTATAAAACCAGTAACTTTGATTAATAAATTGTAAATCTAGCTTTAAAAGAATTAAATATATAGTTGCTGAAAAAGTAATTTCTCCAGTTTGTTAAATATTTGATGAATTGGAACCTATTCCAACTAAGGCACTGACCTACTTGACTTAAGAGAGATACTGACATTTTTTTAATGAGAAACTATAAAACATTCCCCTGCACTATCCTAGCAGTTGTAGTGAAAAGTTCAAACATGGAACTCAGTCAAGTAATAGTCTACAAGTTGATCCTACAAGTTGAGTGGTAACGCAAATTACTTATTTATTTATCTCTTTACAAGTTGTTCCTTATCTCTAAACTGCCCCCCTCCCATAGAGCAAGAGGGTAAAAACTGTTATCTCAACAGTATACAACAGTGCTTGGCACATAGTAGTTGCTTAATAAATGATTATTGAATTAAATTGAAATGAATTGAATACTTTGAAATTTGCAATGCACTTTTTTCACATACCTTTTTTTTTACATACCACATGACCTCAAAGGTTATTATGAGATAATTTATGCCCATGTTAGCCCCACTAAAAAAAGAGCTTTTTAATGCTATAAAGATATAGACAGCTGTGGAAACATGTTGAAAAGTAAGCCATTTATTTTTCCATGGTATTAAAAGCATAACTTGAACCTATGTCCTCTTGCTCCAAACCTAGTACTCCTAACATCTCACCATGCCACCTCATCTGAGTCTATACTATATAATATTATAGGACTTGGGAACAGAAGGAAATATACAATTACATAGCATCTATTATATATTGGCATTGCATTAAGTACTTTACAAATATTCCATTGATCTTCACAATGATCCCATAAGTGTTACTCTCCCCATTTTATAATTCAGGAGAGTGGGTCAAACAAAATTTAGGTGACTTTCCCAAGTTCTCCTAGCTAAGACTGATTTAAATTCAGGTCTTTCTGACTCCTGACCCAGTGATTTATTCTAAGCACCACGTAGCTACCCCTAGAATTTTTACATGATAAACTTTTCTTTGTCAGATAACCAACTGTTTTTCTAATTCTAGATCTACGTCCAATGTATACCATGAAGTATCTTACCCATCTTCACATTTTGTCCTTCCTAGGGGCTAAGAAGAAACCCGAAGACTTTTTGATTTAGCAACAGAGTTTTTTTAACCTCTTTGCACGTAATTATATAATACTAGTTCTGGAAGAGACTTAAAAGAAGATCTGATTTAACTCTATCATTATATAAGTAAGGAAAATAAGCTCCAGAGAGGAGTGGCTTATCCAAGGTCATACAGCATTTAATGAGAAAAGCAAAACCCTGATTCTAAATATTCTAGTTCTCATTCCACTACATCAAAGTGAATACATAGATTTTCTCACATATAAAATGAGAGGTTTGGGCTAAATGCTCTCAGAAGTCCATCATTTGATCTAAATAAGGGCTTGACAAACCATGCTAAATATAATCCCTGGTCTTAAAAAGAAAAATGGAATCAACAGCACTCCAACAGAAAAATGAAATAGATGCAATCAATTCATCTTTCTTTCCAAATTAGACTCCACTCTGCAGATATTCAAAAATAGTATCTCCATTCTGGACTCTCTTGTTTTGACACCAGGATAGCCTTTCCACTTTGACAAACCTCATGTTTTGCTGCAAACATCTATTGCCATTAACATCCAGAAACTCTACTGTTTTTGGTAAAGTTGTAAACCACCTATGATCTTTCCCTTTGTCCAATCAATCATACAAATATCATTAATTTTTCTGGTTTTCTTACCTCCTAAAGACAAATCCAAATATCATTCTCAGATTTTTTTTTAAACAAGTCAAGATATATGTATTTCTCTTCTTCTCAGGATGTATTCCAACAGAATATATCTAGCATTTCTCTAATATTCTTCACCTGGGGGGGGAGAGGAGGTTATGCTGACAATGCCCTATACCTACCTATATTACCTCTCTATGGTGGTAAATACATAATTCATGAAGACTCATGACAAATATATTCTAAGATCCTCAGTAACAAAGAATGCTAGGAAATTGCCAGAAAGAAACTATAGGAAAGAGTAAGGTTCATGGCCTGATTTGTATTGGTCCAATATAAAGCAGGAAACAGGGTAATGAATCACAAGAAAAATTAAACTCATAGTGATGAGATTTGCATTCCAATGTTCATTCCACTATTGCTGAATATGACTTTCAGGAAATCACTTTACCTAACTTTGCCATGCATTTCATAATAAATGAGGACAAAATAATATTTAAGATCTAGGTCTAAAATTCTACACCTTTACTAAGTGATTTTGCTTAAACATACCAGGCTTTTAGATTTGCAAAGCATTTTACATAAATTATCCCACTGGAATCTTCTAACAACCTTCTAACATGTGCATGCGATTGTTATACTGATTTTAATACTGAAACTCAGAGATCTTAACTGACTAACCTAAGTTCATACAGCTCTGAAGGTTAGAATAGCTATTGAAATCCAGGTCTCTTATGATTCTGAGGTCAGTGATATCTTTCCCTCTCTTCCTCTCCCTCTCCCTTTCCCTCTCTCTCTGTCTCTCTCTCACACACACACACACAAATGTGCACACATGTATACACATACACACACACTTCCACCCCATCCCTATAAGAAGTAGCATCCATTCACTGAAGTACTTCACTGTCTATTGTACAATTCTCCAGTCTCTAATTATTAACTCTTCATTTCCATCAACCTTCACTTCAATATGTCTGCCCAGATATCACCAAAGGGTATCTTTGACTGACTTTTTTTTTTCAAAAAAGATATATAAGAAATGATGTGGGAAAACTGTAAAACTGACCCCTCATCTCCAGTCTTCCCTATTATGAACAGGTCATAGCTAAAAGAGTAGTTTAGAGAAAAGAATAAGTAGTATAAATCAGGTTTTCCAGACTCGACTTCTGGAGAGATGTTTTCACAAAGAATAAAAGATTCAGGTATTAGACAACTGTCAAAAAAGTAAAACCAGATTTCAGTTAGTTTTTTTTCCTTTCTTTTAGTTGAATCCATGTAAGACATTTATGTAGGGGAGGGGGAGAAGTGGCATAAATGTATGCCTTTTTCTTTCTATATCAGCTCATTTCAAAAAAAGGCAGAAACTTTTTTTCTGACTCATAATCTACAGCTTCTTTCTGTCATATCTTTCAGAAAGCTGAGTAGAGTCTCAATCACAACCAAATTCTGAGAGTGATGTATTAATGATGGGAAGCACAGGTTGAGAGCCAAAGAACATGTGCCAGTTAAAAATCAAACTCCATATCTAAAGTCTTCAATAATTTCTTCAGCTATTCTGAAGTCATGATTATCACCCTCCCACCCACCAGAAAATTTTTTAAAATGAGCAATAAAAAATAAGTAATTTTTAAAAAGACATATAGCAAGATAAGACTAAAATCCAAAGAGGGATCTGGTACTCTTGATATACTCTGACAGTGTAAGAGAACTATATAATCATATGTAATCAATAAATAGTATGACTAGAAATATGTATATATTTATTGAAATAATACTATACTCTTCCATAGAATATAAGTTCTTTGAAGAAATATTTTCAGAATTTCCTTTCCACAGCATCTAGAGCAGTAACTTGCATGCTGTAAGTATGTAATTGATGCTTGTTGAATTGAATTGTATAGGTTGAAGAAAGTTGCTTCCCCCTGTTTTTCAAGAAGTTCTATATTCAGGGAGAATACGTAAATGGCTCCAACCTTATCTCTTCTTTTTTAGGTGAACTTGGTAATAAGGAGATATTTGTGCCAGGGCTAGGACAGGAAGGGGACCATCAATGAGAGAATGGAGCCTATATGAAGTAAAGAAAAAGAATAAGGTTTTGCCTTCATCTCTTACCATCAAAATGGCATTAATAAATTTGAAGACTCCTCAGAAAGTCATCATAGAATTACAAGAAATTGCATACCATTCTATGATTCCCTGAAAGTCAGGTCTATGGGGGAAAAGGATGGGAGAGACAAAGATAGAGAGATAGAAAAGAAAGGCATTAGAGGTAGAACCTAAAAGTGAATGGTAGGGTACATAATAGAGTTAGGACAGCATTGAGCTTTTGCAGACATGTAAAAAGTATTTACATTTAGATCCAGTCCAATTCTAGTTTTGCAACATCCTTATATTTTCTTTTTTTATTATAAATTTTTATTGACAAAACTTACACATTGGGATAATATGTAATGGGGATAAACTGGAACCATTCCAAATAAGATTAGAATTAAAACAAGGTTGCCCACTATCACGATTACTATTCAATATTGTATTAGAAATACTAGCTTTAGCAATAAGAGTTGAGAAAGAGATTAAAGAAATTAGAGTAGGTAATGAGGAAACCAAATTATCACTCTTTGCAGATGATAGGATGGTGTATTTAGAGAACCCCAGAGATTCTACTAAAAAGCTACTAGAAATAATCCACACTTTTAGCAAAGTTGCAGGATACAAAATAAATCCACATAAATGCTCAGCATTTTTATACATCACCAACAAAACCCTACAGCAAGAGATACAAAGAGAAATTCCATTTAAAATAATTGTCAATAGTATAAAATATTTGGGAATCTCTAAGCCAAAGGAAAGTCAGGAACTATATGAGCAAAACTACAAAAAACTTTCTACACAAATAAAGTCAGATCTAAACAATTGGAAAAATATTAAGTGCTCTTGGATAGGTCAAGCAAATATAATAAAGATAACAATACCACCTAAACTAATCTATTTATTTAGTGCTATACCAATCAGACTCCCAAGAAATTATTTTAATGACCTAGAAAAAATAACAACAAAACTCATATGGAAGAACAAATGGGCAAGAATTTCAAGGGAACTAAAGAGAAACATCAAATGAAGGTGGCCTAGCTATAACTGTTCTAAAACTATAGCATAGAGCATCAGTCACCAAAACCATTTAGTATTGGCCTTGAAATAGACTAGTTGATCAGTGGAATAGGTTAGGTTCACAGGACAAAATAGTCAATAACTATAGCAATCTAGTGTTTGATAAACCCAAGATCCTAACTTTTGGAATAAGAGTTCACTATTTGACAAAAACTGCTGGGAAAACTGGAAATTAGTATAGCAGAAACCAGGCATTGACTCACACTTAACACCATACACCAAGATCAAAATGGGTTCACGATTTATGCATAAAGAATGAGATTATAAATAAATCAGAAGAACAGAGGATAGTTTACCTCTCAGACTTGTGGAGGAGGAAGGAATTTGTGACCAAAGAAGAACTAGAGATCATTATTGATCACAAAATAGAAAATTTTGATTATATCAAGAAAGGCTTTTGTACAAATAAAACTAATGCAGACAAGATTAGTAGGAAAGCAATAAAATGGGGGGAAATTTATAGTCAAAGATTCTGATAAAGGCTTCATTTCCAAAATATATAGAGAACTGACTCTAATTTATGAGAAATCAAGCCATTCTCCAATTGATAAATGGTCAAAGGACATGAACAGACAAATTTCAGATGATGAAATTGAAATTATTTCTAGTCATATGAAAAGGTGTTCCAAATCATAATTCATCAGAGGAATTCAAATTAAGACAACTCAGAGATACCACTACACACCTGTCAGATTGGCTAAGATGAGAGGAAATGATAATGATGAATGTTGGATGGGATGTGGGAAAACTAGGATACTGATACATTGTTGGTGGAGTGAATGGTGGATCCAACCATTCTGGAGTGCAATTTGGAACTATGCTCAAAGAGTTATCAAACTGTGCATACCTTTTGATTCAGCAGTGTTACTACTGGCCTTTTATCCCAAAGAGATATTAAAGAAGGGAAAGGGACCAGTATGAGCAAAATATGAGGCAGTAAGCAAGATATTGCTTCATTATCTATGCTACTCTTTAGCAAGATATAGTGCCCTTCCTTATCTCCTTTAATTAGATCAATTTTTGCTTTTGCTTGATCTGAAATCAGTATAGCTACTCTTGCTTTTTTGACTTCACCTGAAGCATAGTAGATTCTGCTTTAGCCTTTTACCTTTACTCTGTATGTAATACCGTGCTTCAAGTGTGTTTCCTATAAACAACATATTGTAGGATTCTGGCTTTTAATCCAGTCTGCTATCTGCCTCCACTTTATGGGGGAGTTTACCCTATTCACATTTAACATTAAAATTACTAATTCTGCATTTCCTGCCATCTTAATCCCAAATTATGCTTTTCTCTTTCCTTTCCCCCTTACTCCCTTCCCCAGTATTAAACTTAGGAGCACCACTTCTCTCATATAGCCCTCCTTCTTTAGCATCCCTCTCTCCTCCTTTGAATATCTCCCCTTTTCTTAAACCTTTCCCTTACAATTTATGTATTCCCTTCTATTTAGGCTACTCCTTTTCTTTTCACTTTTTCCCTTCCACTTTTCAATGAAATGAGAGAAGTTTCTCTGTAAATCTAATATGCCTAAAATTTTCTCTTTGAGACAATTTTGATTAGAATAAGATTCACACTATGTTCATTTCATTCCCTTCTTTCCCTCAGATACAGTAGGTTTCCTTTGCCTCTTTGTGAGATGTAGTGCCTCCACTTTTTCCCTTTTTCTGGTACAATTTCCTTTCTACCTCTAGATCCTTTTTTTATATTATAACAGTAAAACCAAATTATACATGTACTCTTCACGTATACCCATAACAGAAATACAGTTCTCAAGAGTTCTTTTTACCTTTTTATGCTTCTCTTCAGTCCTATATTTGGAGGTCAAATTTTTTGTTTAGCTCTGGTTTTTTGCATCAGAAATAAATGGAATTCACCTATTTCAATGAATGTCCATCTTCTTCCCTGGAAGAAAATGCTCAGTTTGGCTGGGTAAGTTATTCTTGGCTGCATATCAAGTTCCTTTGCCTTTTGGAATATCAGATTCCAAGCCCTTCCATCCTTTAATGTGGATGCTGCTAGATGCTGCTAGATCCTGAGTAATCCTTGCTATAGCTCCTTGGTATTTGGATTGTTTTTTTTTGTTTGTTTGTTTGTTTTGTTTTGTTTTGTTTTGTTTGTTTGTTTGTTTTTGCTGCTTGTAGTGTTTTTTCCTTAGTCTGATAGTTCTGGAATTTAGCCATAATATTTCTTGGAGTTTTACTTTTGGGATCTCTTTCAGTAGATGATCGATAAATTCTTTCAATGTCTATTTTACCTTCTGTTTCTGTAACATTTGGGCAGTTCTCTTTGATGATTTCCTGAAAATAGTGTCTAGGCTCTTTTTTCATTATAATTTTCAGGGAATCCAATAATCCCTAGATTATGTCTCCTATATCTATTTTCCAGGTCTGTTGTTTTCTCAAATAGGTATTTAACATTTTTTTCTATTTTTTTTTTTTTGGTTTTGTGTGACCAATTCTTGGTGTCTCCTCAAGTCATTCATTTCCAATTGTTCAATTCTAATTTTTAATGAATTATTTTCTTCATTTACTTTTTTATTTCTCTTTGTAATTGTCCAATTGAGTTTTTAAATGAGTTGATTTGTTCTATGGAATTTTTTTTCCCTATCACCTATTTTTTTAAGGAGTTATTTTCTTTTTCCAATTCACTAATTCTGTTTTTTGGGAAGGTTTTCTCTTTTTCACTCTATCTTTTAATGAGTTACATGCCTTATCCAGACCCTCTTGCAAAGCTTCCTTTTTTTCCCCCCATTTTTCTTCTACCTCTCTTTTAAGAGCCTTTTTAATTTTTTCTATGAGAACCTTATGTCGTGGGGACCAGATCATATCCACCTTTGAATTTTTATCTAAAAACAAACTGTTTTTAGTCTGCTCAGGGTTTGAAATCTGCTCTTTCAGTATAGAAGCTATCTATAGTTAGATCCTGCTTTGCCTTTTTACTCATATCAACAGAAAAACAAACAAACAAACACAAAACACTGCAGTCTGCTTATGGGGTAGTAGGGTATTTCCAGGCTTCCTCTACAGACAACAAGAAATAGCAGTGAAGCGGCAGTGAGACAGCAGTGGCTGTGCTGGGATTAGTGGTTGCATGCTGAGATCATGCTGAATCCCTCCTGGTGCTGGATGGGTGTGAGCAGGTCCTAAGAGACTCTAGCATTTTGGGGTTATAGTCTTTATCCTCTGTATTTATAGCTGATCTACTGGCTTACTGCCAGGGCAGTTTAGCCCACATTGTGGTAAAGTTCTCCCTGCAGATTTTCAGCTGCCAAAGACCACACCCTTCCCCACTACATTCTGCTCAGAGTGAGCTGTTCTCCATGCTCTCACTGCTTGAGACTGCACCTGGCCTAGCCCCATTCAGTCTCCACATATGAGCAAAAACAGACCTTTTCTGGCAAATTTCGAGATTATCTTCTTTTGGTAATGTGTTGTACTCCCAATATTTGTGGGTTTTGACAGTCAAGCATTAATTCTGAGGATGAGTTTAATAAAAATAGGGATTGTGGGTAATTGAGGGTAAAGGGGAGCTCAGAAAGAAGTGTATGTCCTTTCTGCCATCTTCAAGATATCTGATCCTCATATTTTCTTAATGTCCTCATACTCCATGATACATCTTTATACCTCACATTTGAAAATCCATTTTTTAAATTTGTGCCTTTGCACTGACTGTCCCCCCATGTCTGAAATGTTCTCTTCCTTACCTTGACCTCTAGCATACCTCTCAACACTCAGCTAGTACCCTCTCTCTAATATTACCTTCCATTGTGTAGCTTGGTGATGATTAGTCTAAATAATGAATCCCCTGAAGGTGATATTCAATTTCATCCTATTTGAAATTTTAAATACAAAAATATGGTTCTTGGTTCCAATCTAATGGAAATATGCAGTATGAAGTCAAATGATGGGATCACTTCAGGGGATTCATTATTCATATTCCTCCTATTAGAGGAGTCCATACACATACATACATATATATATATATATATATATATATATATATATATATAGTTATTTGCATGTTGTCCTCCTTATTAGAAGATAAGCTCCTTGAGAGCAAGGACTGGTTTTTGCTTCTGTATCTTCTGTGCCTAGTCTGAAGCTAAAAAAGCACTGGGGATGGAGAGGGGGGAAGAATGAGCTAGGTGGAAGGTTACCCAGAAATACTCCATCCTAGGTGAGAAATAATCCAAGGAGGTGAGAATTTCAAGGATGACTTCAACTGGCAGAATGATGAGTTACTAGAGATTATAAAGTCCAGGAAAGAAATCAGGCAGAACATGGTAGGGAGAATTCCCTGAATGATCTCCTTAAATGGCGGAAGGATCAAGAAAGAGCTCCTAGATGTCCCTCCCAAAGAGGGAGCCCAGGGATAAGAGACAAGAAGGACTGAGTTCAGAGCATTCTCTTCATATGTTCTAAACCCCAGCATTATTTCAAGTCAACTATAGCTGAATTTAAAGTAAGAAAGGAGCGATTTAAAGAAAGGAAACTATAGCTCCTAGGACTGAGCTGGCTGACTCAATAGTGCTTAAGGATTGATACACATAAATAGAAATAGCTGGGGACTGGAAGCACAGCTGATTATTCCCTGTTGATCAAGCAATTGTTATTTGAATGAAAACTGCTTGGAGCTTTTATTCTTCTTTGATAAACTAGACTCTTGTATAGAAATCCCTCCTCTTCTGTGATTGGTGATGCTCTGCATTCTTCTCTTCCCCCAATTTCTGTGTTAAGTCTCTCACCCTGCACACAATCATCTACATTTCCGTGCCAAAGACACAGGAGAAAGCACTGTATACATAAGAGTAAGCAATTTATACATTAGAATTTAGCAAATACCACAAATAGGATTTGATTTATTGTTTATTGCACCTGAACATAATTATTTCCTTCTGCATCTTTAGAGAAACTTTATATAAAATGAAAAGAAAGTTTCACTCCCTTTCCATACTCTGCCCACCAGGCCCTTAAACTAACACCAAAATTTGCCCTTGCAGTTAAAACATTTATAAGCATATATTAAGCATCTATTATGTATAAAGTAACCTTGTCACAATTCTTCTTCAAATGAACCACTGAGTGTTTGTGAGATTTGATTTCCCCTAGAAACTCACTTTCAGGCCTTTCCTCCAGGGGAAGCTATGCCTGTTCCCCAGTAGTCCCTGATTCTACCCTCCATAAAGCCTAAATCTCATGTGTTCTGAATTCTGCAATATTAACATTTGTGATAATTAGGCAAAACAGGTGAACTCATGTCAGGCAATGTGCTATTCATAGAATATTAGAATTAGAAGCAATATTGGAAGAAATATAAGAGAGTTGAGATAACATCATCTATTAAGTTAATAGCAAAGTCAGGAGTAGAATACACTTCTCTTGACTCCTCATCCAATGGGCTTTCCATCACATTGCATTGTTTTCTCTTGTATGTAAAAATAGCCATTTTGGGGAAGAGAAGACAAGAAAAAATAAAAGGAAAAATTTACATGATCATTATATTACATTTTTAAAAGAAATAGCAAGTTGCTCACAATACATTGGAAACTACATGTTCAATCATTTTAAAAATTATTATATTATGGAAATGTTCATTTTATTCCATAGCTTTACCAATTAAATAAATTTTAAAAATTTTAAAAGTCTTAGTGAAATTACTAATGGAAATATGAAGTGCAAAATAAAAGGACCAGGAAATTATCTTGGTGAGATGAGTTTGTGGGAACTCTCAAATAATAGCATGAACTTAAATATTGGCCCCACTAAAGAGTAAAAATACCCATGCTTGCAAGGTAGTGACTACTATGGTCACCAGCAAATGGCTGTCTCCTTGGAGGAGTTACGAGAGTAGGATATATCTGGTAGGCAAAAGATATGTGGAAGTCAAAAAGGAGAGATATCTGGGACACATGTCAGTACCCTTGATAATCAAACTGGGGGACATGATGAGAATCAAAAATCAGAAACAAGCTAACGCTCCAGGAGCATGATATCTCATATTCTATCTCTGTGCCTTTGGACAAGGAGTTTCCTGTGCCTGCAATGTATAATCCTATCTATTTATCTAATCTATCAGCTATCTTATCTACTTAGTATTTTCCCTCCAAAATCCATCGCTAGACAATTGCCAAATTTATATCTAATCATGTTAGCATTCCTGTCCCTACTAGAACTTTTTCAATGAGTTCATTTTCATGTAGTCCCTAAGATAAAATGCAAAATGTTTAACCTACCATTTCAGTCACCCCATGCCTGTCACATAAGTAATTCACATATGCGAGTCATTGACTCCCACAAACTTTTCTACCTTTTTTTTTTTAATATTACTGCCATTTACCTACTTTCCATTCGTGTCATACTGTACTGAGAGCTTTAATGAAGATACAAAGGTGAGCATGATCCTAAAGCATGAACTTTTTCTGCCTCTTTTTTAAAAATTTGCATATAGTTCAAGAACTTTAAGTATGGGGAGGAGGATTCTGGGAAGATGGTGGCATAGATTGATAAATTTCAAGCTCTCCTGATTTCCCCTACAAATACAAAAAAAAAAAAAAATTGGGCCTCAGGGCAAACATAAGGCTGGTGGAAAACTAAGAAGAAAAACCCCAGGCCAGAATTACTTTGAAGTGCAAACTCCTCCAGGCTAGCACAAAAACTGTAAGTGGAGATCTCTTGGGGCTATATTGTTAGGACTGGGGACTCAGCAGAAACCACAGAGGCTTTAACTTCCCAGGACTATCTGTAGAATAGGGGGTTGAGTCCAGGAAGACAGAATGAACTTCAATTGATAGGACCAGGCCCAGCTGTGCTGCTGAAACACGTTGCTGGGCAAAAAGGAACCAGCACCCTATGAGTACTGAAGCAGGGGGGCAGGAGAACTGCTGACTGTGGGCACTTGTAGGAAGATGGAACTCTTGATTTGGGGTTCCTGGTCAAAGTGGAGGGCTGAAGGAAAGTTGAGATACCATCCCCTACCCCACCATTAGAAGTGCTTACACTAATACCTTTTATTGTGAAAAAAATATATATGAAACAATACAGAAGAAAGAACCCCATCATTGAAAGATATATTATGGGAACAGGGAACAACAGAATTCATATTCAAAGGAAGACATTTTTTTTAAAGCTACCCCAGAAAGTAACATGAAATGGCTTGTTGCCCAGAGAGGATTTAGAGGAGAATTTAAAACAGAATTCAAATAACAAATAAGAGACATTGAGGAAAGCCATCCAAAAAAAAAATTAAAACCATTCAAGAAAAACAAGATTATGAAAAAAAGTTAACCAATTAGAAAAGGAGGTCCAGAGTCTCAAAGAAGAAAATAACTCTTTGAAAATTAGAATCGGCAGAGCCAAGATGGCGGAGAAGGCGCACGCAACTTTCTAAGCTCTTCTCTTACCCTCTTTATCAATATTATACCGAGCCTCAAAAATCGTCTTGACTGCTACAATTCATAAAGATAAAAAGTATAACAACTCACCAGCCGAAGAAAATCTGCAGTCTTGCCAAAAAAGGTTTGTTCCAGGGCTGGGGGGAGATCAGCGTGGACTGGGAGAGAAATTAGCTTCTGAGAAGAGCCTCAAACCGAAAGTGAGAGCACAGATCTCAGCACAAGCTCGCAGCCCCAACCTGCAGTACAGGGCTATTCCTTGGGGCAGTTGTGAACCTGCACAGCAGGAGGGCACAGTCCAGGTTAGCCTCTAATCTGCACAGTGTGGGGCTTGGCTTGGGGCCATAGAGCTTTTGCAGGGCTGATTTGCATTAGGCAGAGACATTGGGGCAGAGTTCTGGGCAGGGTTCCGGGCAGAGTTCTGGTAGAATCAGCAGTCTGTGGTCAGCTGCTAATACCCACAGCCCCACAAGAGGCTCTGGCCTGGGCAGTGACACTTTCACCCCTTAGTCTCTAGCCTAGGGCAATTGCTAACCCACACAGCTCAACTGGGCACTTCAATAGCTTGGCCAGTGCTGAATCCACCTCCTGTTGGGGGAAGGGAAAACTCTCACTCAGAGCATTCCCATACCTGGGAGGCGGAAACCGCTGTACATCTCTCCTGTTCTGCAGAAGAAGCTGGTATGCCTAGGAGGCATACTCTAAAGGCTTTAAAACATGAATAAAAAGATGAAAAGAACAATTGACAGCTTCTATGCAGAAAAAGAGCAGGTCAGCAAACCTGAAGAGACTAATAGCAAACAGGCACCAGACAATACCTGTCCCATTTTGCATGATACTCTCATAGAAGAGACCATTAAAAGTCTCAAAAGAGAGGTAGAAGATAAATGGGGAAAGGAAAGAGAAGCCTTACAAGAGAGCAACAGCTTCCTGAAATACGAATTGGAAAAGATAAAAAATTCCCAGGAAGTGCAGGGAAACAAAATTTGTGAATTGGAAAAAGTAAAAAAATCTCAGGAAAGAATTGTGAATTGGAAAAAATAAAGAATTCACTAGAAAGTAGGATTTGTGAATTGGAAAAGACAAAGAACTCGCAAGAAAGTAGGATCTGTGAATTGGAAAAATAAAATAATTCACTAAAAAAAAAAAAAAAATTAGTGAAATGGAAAAAAAATCCACAGAGCAAAACAATACATTTAAAAACTCAATTGGACATATACAGAAAGAAGTAAAAAAAGCTAATGAAGAAAATAATTATTTAAAAATTAGAACTGAACAAATAGAAACTAATGATTCATTGAGACAGCAAGAATTAGTCAAGCAAAACCAAAAAAAATGACAAACTGGAAAAAAACATGAATTATCTACTTGCAAAAACGACAGACTTGGATAATAGATCTAGGAGAGATAATCTGAGGATTATTGGACTTTCTGAAAATTATGATGAAAAAAAGAACCTAGATACTATTTTACAAGAAATCAAAGAGAACTGCCCAGATGTAATAGAATCAGAAGGTAAAATAGGCATTGAAAGAATTCATCGAACACCTTCTGAAAGAGACCCTAAAATAAAAACCCCAAGGAATATTGTGGCCAAATATCATAACTATCAGATTAAGGAAAAAATTTTACGAGCAGCAAAAAAAAAAAAAAAACATTTAAATACCGAGGTGCCACAATAAGGATCACCCAAGATCTGGCTGCCTCTACATTAAAGGAAAGAAGGGCCTGGAATATGATATTCCGAAAGGCACAAGAATTGGGATGCAGCCAAGAATAAACTACCCAGCTAAGCTGAGCATTTTCTTCCAGGGAAGAAGATGGACATTTAATGAAACAAATGAATTCCTTTTTTTCTTTTTTTTTTATTGCTATTCACTATTTTTATTTTTTTATTTTTTTTTTATTTAATAGCCTTTTATTTACAGGATATATACATGCGTAACTTTACAGCATTAACAATTGCCAAACCTCTTGTTCCAATTTTTCACCTCTTCCCCCCCCCTCCCCTAGATAGCAGGATGACCAGTAGATGTTAAATATATTAAAATATAAATTAGATACACAATAAGTATACATGACCAAAACGTTATTTTGCTGTACAAAAAGAATCAGACTCTGAAATATTGTACAATTAGCTTGTGAAGGAAATCAAAAATGCAGGTTGGCATAAATATAGGGATTGGGAATTCATTGTAATGGTTTTTAGTCATCTCCCAGAGTTCTTTTTCTGGGCATAGCTAGTTCAGTTCATTACTGCTCCATTAGAAATGATTTGGTTGATCTCGTTGCTGAGGATGGCCTGGTCCATCAGAACTGGTCATCATATAGTATTGTTGTTGAAGTTATAATGATCTCCTGGTCATGCTTATTTCACTCAGCATCAGTTCTGTAAGTCTCTCCAGGCCTTCTGAAATTATCCTGTTGGTCATTTCTACAGAACAGTAATATTCCATAATATTCATATACCAAAATTTATTCAGCCATTCTCCAACTGATGGACATCCATTCAGTTTCCAGTTTTTAGCCACTACGAAAAGGGCTGCCACAAACATTCGTGCACATATAGGTCCCTTTCCCTTCTTTATAATCTCTTTGGGATATAATCCCAGTAGTAACACTGCTGGATCAAAGGTATGCATAGTTTGATAACTTTTGAGCATAGTTCCAAACTACTCTCCAAAATGGTTGGATTCGGTCACAACTCCACCAACAATGCATCAATGTCCCAGTTTTCCCACATCCCTCCAACAATCATTATTATTTTCCTGTCACCTTAGCCAATCTGACAGGTGTGTAGTGGTATCTTAGAGTTGTCTTAATTTGCATTTCTCTGATTAATAATGACTTGGAGCATCTTTTCATATGACTAGAAATAGTTTCAATTTCTTCATCTGAGAATTGTCTGTTCATATCCTTTGACCATTTTTCAATTGGACAATGGCTTGATTTTTTATAAATTAGAGTTAATTCTCTATGTATTTTGGAAATGAGGCCTTTATCAGAACCTTTGACTATAAAAATATTTTCCCAGTTTATTGCTTCCCTTCTAATCTTGTCTGCATTAGTTTTGTTTTGTACAAAAACTTTTCAGTTTGGTATAATCAAAATTTTCTCTTTTGTGATCAATAATGATCTCTAGTTCTTCTTTGGTCCTAAAGACCTTCCCCTTCCACAGGTCTGAGAGGTAAACTATCCTGTGTTCCTCTAATTTATTAATAATTTCATTCTTTATGCCTAGGTCATGAACCCATTTTGACCTTATCTTGGTGTACTGTGTTAAGTATGGATCAATGCCTAGTTTCTGCCATCTTAGTTTCCAATTTTCCCAGCAATTTTTATCAAACACTAAGTTCTTATCCCAAAAGCTGGGATCTTTGGGTTTGTCAAAGACTATGTTGCTATATTTGTTGACTGTTTTATCCCTTGAACCTAATCTATTCCACTGATCAACTAATCTATTCCTTAGCCAGTACCAAATAGTTTTGGTAACTGCTGCTCTATAATATAATTTTAGATCTGGTACAGCTAAGCCACCTTCATTTGATTTTTTTTTTCATTAATTCCCTTGAAATTCTTGACCTTTTGTTTTTCCATATGAACTTTGTTGTTATTTTTTCTAGGTCATTAAAATAGTTTTGGGAGTCTGATTGGTATAGCACTAAATAAATAGATTAGTTTAGGTAATATTGTCATCTTTATTATATTTGCTCGCCCTATCCAAGAGCATTTAATATTTTTCCAATTGGTTAGATCAGACTTAATTTGTGTGAAAAGTGGTCTGTAATTTTGCTCATAAAGTTTCTGATTTTCCCTTGGCAGATAGATTCCCAAATATTTTATATAATCAGTAGTTGCTTTAAATGGAATTTCTCTTTGTAACTCTGACTGTTGGATTTTGTTAGTGATATATAAGAATGCTGATGACTTATGTGGGTTTATTTTATAACCAGCAACTTTGCTAAAGTTGTGGATTATTTCTAATAATTTTTAGCAGAATCTCTGGGGTTCTCTAAGTATACTCATCATGTCATCGGCAAAGAGTGATAATTTGGCTTTCTCATTGCCTATTCTTATTCCTTTAATCTCTTTCTCAGCTCTTATTGCTATAGCTAGCGTTTCTAATACAATATTAAATAGTAACGGTGATAGTGGGCAACCTTGTTTCACTCCAGATCTTATTGGGAATGGTTGCAGTTTGTCTCCATTACATATGATGCTTACTGATGGTTTTAAATAGATGCTGCTGATTATTTTAAGGAAAAGTCCATTTATTCCTATACTCTCAAGTGTTTTTAATAGGAATGGATGTTGGATTTTATCAAATGCTTTTTCTGCATCTATTGAGATGATCATATGGTTTTTTGTTAATTTGGTTATTAACATGGCCAATTATATTGATAGTTTTCCTAATATTGAACCAGCCCTGCATTCCTGGTATAAATCCTACTTGATCATAGTGTATTATCTTGGAGATGATTTTCTGTAGTCTTTTGCTAATATCTTATTTAAGATTTTAGCATCAATATTCATTAGGGAGATTGGTCTATAATTTTCTTTCTCTGTTTTCAGCCTACCTGGTTTAGGTATCAGTACCATGTCTGTGTCATAGAAGGAATTTGGTAGGACTCCTTCATTCCCTATTTGATCAAATAATTTATATAGCATTGGGGCCAATTGTTCTTTAAATGTTTGGTAAAATTCACATGTAAATCCATCTGGTCCTGGTGATTTTTCTTCTAGGAGTTGTTTAATTGCCTGTTCTATTTCTTTTTCTGAAATGGGACTATTCAAGCAATTTTCTTCCTCCTCTGTTAGTCTGGGAAGTCTATATTTTTGGAGGTAGTCATCCATTTCACTTAGGTTATCAAATTTATTGGCATAAAGTTGAGCAAAATAACTCCTTATTATATAAATGAATTATTATATAAATGAATTCCATTTGTTTCTGAAGAAAAAACCAGAACTAAACAAAAAATTTGATCTCCAACCATAGAACTCAAGAGATGCAGAAAAGGTAAAAATAACTCTTGAGAATTGTATTTCTGTTGTGGATATACAAAAAGAATACATGTATAATTTGATTGTACTGATATAACATAAAAAAGGGAAGTAGATATGGAAAAGGGATGATGGCAGAATAAGGTGGAAGGATGGATAAAAGAGGGAAACCACATCCCACAAAGAGGCAAAGAAACTTATCATATCTGAGGAATTTAGAGAGGGGAGGAACATTGTGTGAATCTTACTCTCATCAGAGTTGGCTCAAAGAAAAAATAATTGACATTTGTTTTAGAGAAAATTCTCTCTCGCCTCATTAAAAAAGGGGGAGAGGAAAAGGGAAAAGAAAAAGAGTAATAAGGGAAGGAAGGGAAAACGATTCAAAGGGGGGATGGAGGGATTCTAAAGAGGGTAAGCATCGTGATACAAGTGGGGTACATAAGTTCAAAAAGGGGAAAGAGTATTGGGGGAGGCAAGAAAAAGTAAAGCATAATCTGGGGTTATTAGGATGGCAGGAAATACAGATTTAGTAATTCTAACCGTAAATGTGAATGGGATGAATTCCCCCATAAAGAGGAGGCAGATAGCAGACTGGATCAAAAGTCAGAACCCTACAATATGTAGTTTAAAAGAAACACATTTAAAGCAGGGAGATACATATGGAGTAAAGGTAAAAGGCTGGAGCAAGATCTATTATGCTTCAGGTGAAGTCAAAAAAGCAGGGGTAGCCATCCTTATCTCAGATCAAGCAAAAGCAAAAATTGATCTAATTAAAAGAGATAAGGAAGGAAACTACATCCTGCTAAACGGTAGCATAAACAACGAAACAATATCAATATTAAACATATCTGCACCAAGTGGTATGGCATCCAACTTCCTAAAGGAGAAGTTAAGAGAGTTGCAAGAAGAAATAGACAGCAAAACTGTAATAGTGGGAGCTCTCAACCTTGCACTCTCAGAATTAGACAAATCAAACCACAAAACAAATAAGAAAAATATTAAAGAAGTAAATAAGAATATTAGAAAAATTAGGTATGTTAGATCTTTGGAGAAAATTGAATGGAGATAGAAAGGAATATACTTTCTTCTCAGCAGTTCATGGAACCTATTCAAAAATTGACCATATATTAGGACATAAAGACCTCAAAATTAAATGCAAGATAGCAGAAATAGTAAATGCTTTCTTTTCAGATCATGATGCAATAAAAACTACATTCAACAAAAAGTTAGGGGTAAATAGACGAAAAAGTAATTGGAAACTAAACAATCTCATCTTAAAGAATGATTGGGTGAAGTAGTAAATTATAGATACAATTAATAATTTCACTCAAGATAATGACAATGATGAGACATCATACCAAAATTTGTGGGATGCAGCCAAAGTGGTAATAAGAGGGAATTTTATATCCTCAGAGGCTTAATTGAATAAAACAGAGAAAGAAAAGATTAATGAATTGGGCTTCAACTAAAAAACCTAAAAAAAGACCAAATTAAAAACCCCCAATCAAATACTAAATTGGAAATTCTAAAATTAAAAGGAGAAATTAAAAATATTGAAAGTAAAAAAACTATTGAACTAATTAATAAAACTAAGAGATGGTTCTATGAAAAAGCCAATAAAATAGATAAGCCTTTGGTAAATCTGATTAGAAAAAGGAGGGAGGAAAATGAAATTAATAGTCTTAAAAATGAAAAGGGAGAACTTTCCACCAATGAAGAGGAAATTAGAGAAATAATAAGGAGTTATTTTGCTCAACTTTATGCCAATAAATTTGATAACCTAAGTGAAATGGATGACTACCTCCAACAATATAGACTTCCCAGACTAACAGAGGAGGAAGTAAATTGCTTGAATAGTCCCATTTCAGAAAAAGAAATAGAACAGGCAATTAAACAACTTCCTAAGAAAAAATCTCCAGGACCAGAAGGAATTACATGTGAATTCTACCAAACATTTAAAGAACAATAGGCCCCAATGCTATATAAATTATTTGATAAAAAAGGGAATGAAGGAGTCCTACCAAATTCCTTCTATGACACAGACATGGCACTGATACCTAAACCAGGTAGGCTGAAAACAGAGAAAGAAAATTATAGACCAATCTCCCTAATGAATATTGATGCTAAAATCTTAAATAAGATATTAGCAAAAAGACTACAGAAAATCATCCCCAGGATAATACACTATGATCAAGTAGGATTTATACCAGGAATGCAGGGCTGGTTCAATATTAGGAAAACTATCAATATAATTGGCCATATTAATAAACAAATTAACAAAAACCATATGATCATCTCAATAGATGCAGAAAAAGCATTTGACAAAATCCAACATCCATTCCTATTAAAAACACTTGAGAGTATAGGAATAAATGGACTTTTCGTTAAAATAATCAGCAGCATGTATTTAAAACCATCAGTAAGCATCATATGTAATGGAGACAAACTGCAACCATTCCCAATAAGATCTGGAGTGAAACAAGGTTGTCCACTATCACCGTTACTATTTAATATTGTATTAGGAATGCTAGCTTTGGCAATAAGAGCTGAGAAAGAGATTAAAGGAATAAGAATAGGCAATGAGGAAACCAAATTATCATTCTTTGCCGACAATATGATGATATACTTAGAGAACCCCAGAGATTCTACTAAAAAGTTATAAGAAATAATCCACAACTTTAGCAAAGTTGCTGGTTATAAAATAAACCCACATAAGTCATCAGCATTTTTACATATCACTAACAAAATCCAATAGTCAGAGTTATAAAGAGAAATTCGATTTAAAGTAACTACTGATAATATAAAATATTTAGGAATCTATCTGCCAAGGGAAAATCAGAAACTTTATGAGCAAAATTACAGACCACTTTTCACACAAATTAAGTCTGATCTAACCAATTGGAAAAATATTGAATGCTCTTGGATAGGGCGAGCAAATATAATAAAGATGACAATATTACCTAAACTAATCTATTTATTTAGTACTATACCAATCAGACTCCTAAAAAACTATTTTAATGACCTAGAAAAAATAACAACAAAGTTCATATGGAAAAACAAAAGGTCAAGAATTTCAAGGGAATTAATGAAAAAAAAATCAAATGAAGGTGGCTTAGCTGTACCAGATCTAAAATTATATTATAGCGCAGTAGTTACCAAAACTATTTGGTATTGGCTAAGGAATAGATTAGTTGTTCAGTGGAATAGGTTAGGTTCCAGGGATAAAACAGTCAACAACTATAGCAACCTAGTCTTTGACAAACCCAAAGACCCCAGCTTTTGGGATAAGAACTTACTGTTTGATAAAAATTGCTGGGAAAATTGGAAACTAATATGGCAAAAACTAGGCATTGATCCACACTTAACACAGTACACCAAGATAAGGTCAAAATGGGTTCATGACCTAGGCATAAAGAATGAAATTATTAATAAATTAGAGGAACACAGGATAGTTTACCTCTCAGACCTGTGGAAGGGGAAGGTCTTTAGGACCAAAGAAGAACTAGAGATCATTACTGATCACAAAATTGAAAATTTCGATTATACCAAACTGAAAAGTTTTTGTACAAACAAAACTAATGCAGACAAGTTTAGAAGGGAAGCAATAAACTGGGAAAATATTTTTACAGTCAAAGGTTCTGATAAGGGCCTCATTTCCAAAATATATAGAGAATTAACTCTAAATTATAAAAAATCAAGCCATTCTCCAATTGAAAAATGGTCAAAGGATATGAACAGACAATTCTCAGATGAAGAAATTGAAACTATTTCTAGTCATATGAAAAGATGCTCCAAGTCATTATTAATCAGAGAAATGCAAATTAAGACAACTCTAAGACACCACTACACACCTGTCAGATTGGCTAAGGTGACAGGAAAAAATAATGATGATTGTTGGAGGGGATGTGGGAAAACTGGGACATTGATGCATTGTTGGTGGAGTTGTGAACAAATCCAACCATTCTGGAGAGTAGTTTGGAACTATGCTCAAAAAGTTATCAAACTGTGCATACCCTTTGATCCAGCAATGTTACTACTGGGCTTATATCCCAAAGAGATCATAAAGAAGATGAAAGGGACTTGTATGTGCATGAATGTTTGTGGCAGCCCTTTTTGTAGTGGCTAGAAACTGGAAACTGAATGGATGCCCATCATTTGGAGAATGGCTGAATAAATTGTGGTATATGAATATTATGGAATATTACTGTTCTGTAAGAAATGACCAACAGGATGATTTCAGAAAGGCCTGGAGAGACTTACACGAACTGATGCTGAGTGAAATGAGCAGGACCAGGAGATCATTATATACTTCAACAACAATACTATGTGATGACCAGTTCTGATGGACCTGGCCATCCTCAGCAACGAGATCAACCAAATCATTTCTAATGGAGCAGTAATGAACTGAACTAGCTATACCCAGAGAAAGAACTCTGGGTGATGACTAAAAACTATTACATTGAATTCCCAATCCCTATATTTATGCCCACCTGCATTTTTGATTTCCTTCACAAGCTAATTTTACAATATTTCAGAGTCTGATTCTTTTTGTACAGCAAAATAACTGTTTGGTCATGTATACTTATTGTGTATCTAATTTATATTTTAATATATTTAACATCTACTGGTCATCCTGCCATTTGGGGGAGGGGATGGGGGGTAAGAGGTGAAAAATTGGAACAAGAGGTTTGGCAATTGTTAATGCTGTAAAGTTACCCATACATATAACCTGTAAATAAACGGCTATTGACTAAAAAAAAAAAAAAAAAAGAAAAAGAAAATTAGAATCAAGCAAGGATAAGGCACTGAAGCTATGAGAGACCAAAAATAATAAAACAGATTATAAAGAATGAGAAAATAAAACAGAATTAGAAAAACCTTAGAAACAGCAGATCTGGAGAACAGATCAAGAAGAGAAAACAGAATAACTAGATTGCCAGAAAGTTGTGACCAAAAACTGTGCTGGAGTAATATAACATAAGGGGAAAGTAGAAATAGGAAAAAATCCATCAATCACAGCCTCAAAAAGATCCTGTGTGGAAAATGCATAGGAATATTATTGCCAAATTTAAAAACACCCAGATCAAAGAGAAATTTTTGCAAGAACCAAGGGAAAAAAAAACAATTCAAATATGTTGAAGCTACAACTAGAATTGTACAAGACTTATCAGCAGCTACAACAAAAGATGGCAGGTCTTGGAATCACATCTACAGATAAGAACTAGATCTGTAGCCCAAAATATCATATCCAGTACAATTATTTATAATTTTGAATGAAAAAAATGGACAATGAACTTGCAGATTTACCGAACTTTCTGTCAACCAAACTTGAATTTAACAGAAAATTTAAGTACAAGAGCCAATATCAAAGAGAAATTTTAAGGATCCCAATATTGATAAACTGTTTATGTTTTTTTAACCTGGGAAATGTACATTTTATGTTTAAGATTTACATCAATAATAGTGTAAGATCAAAAGAAAGTTCATCAGAATAAAGATAAAAATAGCCATCATGTTATACAAATGAGGTGCAGAGGAAGAATAGACATAAAGTTATTAGAGGGGAGAGGATGGCTTATAGTTCTGAAAACCTACTCACATGAGTAATGGATTCAATAGGCAACACTACATATACATGATGAAGGGGATAGCACCCTTCAAAATCTATAAAGAAATAAGGGGGAAGGATAACTGGATGGGCAAGCAAAGGTGAGGGAAGAAGACAAGCAAAGGATCCCTTGGTGGAAGGAGATTAAGTAATAACAAGCCAAGTTATGGAGTGGAATTTAATGAAAGAGTCAGCATGGATAGGAGAAGACATGTATGTATGTGGGGTATGTATGTATGTGTGTATATATATATGTAGGTACATATCTACATAAATACATATTTTCTTAACTGTAGCTTGCTTGAGGGATTATGGGGAGATAAAAGGGAGATATGTCTATATGTGTATATGTATGTGTATGTATATAGCAATATATGTATATATAAAACTATAGCCTGCTTGGAGATGGTGACAAATGAAAAGAAAGGAAAAAGAATAAAGTAAATAACATGTTCAGCAGAGAATAAAAGAACAATTTACAAGGAAGTAAAGAAAGTATGGACACTCACAAATATAATTTCTTCTATTAATATATATATACGCATACATATATATGTGTGTATGTTCTTAAATTAGTATTTATTGTTATATATTTTAAATCCTCCCTGATGTTCTGCTAGGCACACCAGAATGTTCTCTTTTGTTTTGTTTCATTTTGTTTTATATTGCTTTTCTGTTTTTCTTTTTACTTATTCTGTTTTTTCAAATAAAATAAATTTGGGGGGAAAGCAAAAAAAATAAAGTAAAACTACAAAAAAATTTAGGTATGTTCAGGAGATACTTTTACTTATGGGAATTCATATTCTAATCATAGTTAGTTCAAATATAAGATAAAGGAATCAAGTAATCAATAAGTATTTATTAAATACCTAGTATGTACAAGAATACTACTCTTCTTGTATTATATTGCCTAGCACATAGTAGGTGCTTAATAAATACTAGTTGACTGAATATATTGGTTATTTTTCTTCAGTTGGAAAGCTTGGTTTGAAAAGAGATACTAGAAGTTGAAGTGCAAAATTTTCTCTCTAAACTAGGTGTGATGGTGATGTACTATAAATGGATTTAGCAGCTCATGATAGCATTATATATGACAAGCATTTATTATTTTTCAAAGATTGGGTCCCAGGAGAAAA
Source organism: Sarcophilus harrisii (assembly GCF_902635505.1). Classification (NCBI taxonomy): domain Eukaryota; kingdom Metazoa; phylum Chordata; class Mammalia; order Dasyuromorphia; family Dasyuridae; genus Sarcophilus; species Sarcophilus harrisii. The sequence continues at coordinate 394,342,125 of NC_045427.1, read as the reverse complement.
AAAGATAATTTATGATAAATCCTCATGATAAACTCATGATAAAAAGCTGAAGCAGTTGAGGAAGGAATAGGTTTTGGTGTAATGAGACCCAGTGGATCAGCTTAGCTAGAAAATCCTATGGAGCTATCTACTCATTGTTCTGACTGATAGGAAGATCCTGAAAATGGAAAAGGATGTCCCTTTTTTCAGTAATCCTCTGAGCACAGCTCTCTGGTTCTGTTTTATCTCTCTGTGTCTCTCTATGTTGTCTCTGTCTTTGTCTCTCTCTCTTTCTGTTTTGTCTTTCTCCATTCTCTGTTTTGTCATTTCTCCAGATTTATATATCTAATTCTTTGCCTCTTTGTCTTTCTGTTAACTTATTCCCTGAGTTTCTTCCTTTCTTTCTCTCTTTGTGCTTTTAACTCTTTTCTATGTTCTGTCTCCTCTAGTTCTCTAACTCTGTTATCCATCAATGTCTTTTGTTATCATCTCTCTCTGTGCCTCTATCTTCTCCCTCTCTGTCTCCCTATCTCTTTCTCTCTGTTTCTGTATCTCTATCTCTTTTTTCTCTGTGTCTTCCTCTTTCTGTTTCTCTGTCTTTTTGTCCCTCCATTCTCTGTCTCTCCCTGTCTGTTTCTGTGTATGTATGTATGTGTTTCTCTCTGTGTCTTTGTGTATCTCCATCTATCTCTCCCTCTCCCTTCCCCCCATTACATACCTGAGACTAATAGATTGACTGTCTTACTGAGGATCAAACGGCTAACACACGTTTGAGATAGAGTTTGAATCCTGGTCTTCCTGTTATCTTAACCCAATACTTAGTCCTGCCTCTCTCTTTCTCTCTTTATTTTCTATACATGAAGGATATGCAATATGAATGCTTAAGGTTGCAATAGTCATCAATGGAAACAGAGAGGACTGCTACCCATGCATCATGTCCCTTTCACCCTGTAGTTCAGAAACAAGTAGGCTATTTTTTTTAAAGATAAGGCTCTATATTTATTTGGAAGTAATACTCTATCTCTCCTTGGAACTTAAAATAAAAGGATAAAATGAATGTCCTTTGGTTCTTCTCTTACTCCATGATCTCATCGAACAACTCTGTTACCTAGGAAATGACTTTTCTCTGTCTAGTGGAATGCACCAAGATATTCTCCTAGGATACCCATGGTTAATGAGCCTGAGCTTAAGTCCACCTGGAGATTCAGATTTTGAATTATGTTACTGATGCTTGTGATGTTTGGCAAGTCACATTCCCTCTCTAAGAACACCATTACTTCATCGGTAAAATGAGGGGATTAAATTAGGTCATCTCTAAGGTCCTTTAGCTTCAAATGATATAATAACTAAATCTCAGGGTATATGTACATAATGTTTTCTTCCATTTCCTCTTTTCCCATTTACTTTATCCCCTCACAAGACTCATACATACATACATTTACATACATAAATCTTTATTTAAGATAATTTTCATTGTACAAAGCCCTGGAGCTTCAGGGGACATATAGGCATTTATAGCATGTACCTAAAGTCCTTGCGAAGACCCTGCCACTGAATTATGCACAAGGTCACCTATCTTTTCAATGAAGCCTTTTCAACTGCTTCTTTTTAATGAGTCATGGTTTGTAACACTTGAGCCCATACATATGTCCACCCACTATCTTTGTAATGCTTTTGAGTCACTATAATTTTTCTTTTAACTATAAGTGACATCTCTATAATGCTTTTAAGGTTGGCAACACTTTACAGACATTATCTCATTACCCTGTGAATTGTGATGAAAATATTATTATCCCTGAACAAAAGAATGACTGAATTAAAGAAAATAAATGAAAAATTATTAAATGTTTACTATGTGTCAGATACTGTGCTGAGCACTGATGATACAAATAGAAAACCAAGATAGCCCCTGACCTCAAGAAGTTTACTATCTAAAAAGAAGAAGCAACATGCATAAGAAATAGTGATCATGAAGAAATAAAGTCACCAGGATGATAAATGAAGGTATTCAGTTATTGATGTGCCTTGTCAGAAGCAATGGCATTCTTGAATATTGTTCCTACAGTAAAAGATGAAATGGGAAATGGGGGACTGAGAAGAGAGGAAGAGAAGAATACTCTCATGGAACATTGTAGCAGGATAGACATAGTAAATGACTAAAGCCATCAGGATGTAATGAAGTCATATAGCCCAAGGCTGTTCTTGAAAAGCCAATTGGGACAATATAGCAATAAGAGTCTAGGCAGCATGGCAGGAAGATGTAAGAACAGGAAACTGAGAATAAGAAGGATTGAATCCATGACTTGGAAGATGGCTGAGAAGACACACGCATCATTCTAAGCTCCGCTTCTACCCTCATTACTAATTACCAAGTTCAGCTTCAGAAATAATGCTTGACTGGTAAAAATCCACAAATATTGTAAGTACAACAAATTACCAGCAGAAGATAATCTGGAAGATCACCAGAAAAGGTTTGTCCTGATTGTCAGGAGCAGACCAGCACAGGCAGCGAGGCAGAACTCAGAGGAGAGGCTAGCACACTGAGCAGACTAGGACAGGGGTGCTCTCCGTGGATGGAAAATGTGCAGGGAGGACTCTACCACAGGTTGTCTATTCTACTTTACTTTCAAAGCAGTTGATCAGAAGAAAAGTTACACAAACACAAAAGGTAGAATGTAGTCAAAAAACACCAGAATTTAACCAGATCTGGCTGCATCCACCCAGCACTAAAAGTGACTCAGCACAGACCACAGCACAGCTGTGTAGCCATATTGTGCAGCATGGGGCTTTGCCTGGGGCAGTCACACTTCGGCACACCAGGAGAGCTCTGTCGGAGTAGCCACAAATCTACAGGGGGGTGCGGGTCGGGGGAGGAGGTGAGTACAAAAGGCAGTAGAACTTCCTCAGTATGGCTGTGCTTCCCAGGGCACAGATACCTCCACTGTGGGGCTCTTCCCAAGGCACTTCTGCAGCATGGGTACTCTTTGCACCCCATGTGCAAGACAACTGCTGTCCATATATCTATCCCTGTTCTACAAGGGAAGCTGATAACTGCCTTGCACTGAAGGCAGACCCTAAGGGCTTTAAAAAATGAGTAAAAAAAGCCAAGCATACTCTAACCATTGATAACTTCTATACAGAAAGAGAGTAGGTTTTCAAACCCGAGGAGACTAATAGCTTACAGTCTCCAGACAAAACCCCAAAGGGGGATGTAACCTGGTCCCCATTACACAAGGCTCTCCTAGAAGAAATTATAAAAGATCTTAAAAGAGAGCTAGAAGAAGAATGGGGAAAGGAAAGAGAAGCTCGGCAAGAGAATATGGAAAAGGCATATAATTCACTAAAAGAAAAATTTGATAAAGTGAAAAAATAAAACAACTTTCTGAAATGGAAAATGGAAAAGGTAAAGAACTCCCAGGGAAACAGAATTTGTGAACTGGAAAAGATAAAGAACTCCAAGGAAAGTAGGATTTGTGATTGGAAAAAGAAAATAACTCAGTAAAAAAATTTATTGAAATGGAAAAAAAATTCCATACAGCAAAACAACTCATTTAAAAACTCAATTACATAAAAGAAGTAATATATAAGTAGTAATAAGAAAGTATAAGTAAATATAAATAAGTAAAAGAAGTAATATATATACAATATACAAAAAGAAGTAAAAAAGCTAATAAAGAAAATAACTCATTAAAAATCAAAACTGAACAAATAGAAATGAATGATTCATTGAGACATCAAGAGTCAGTCAAGAAAAACCAAAAAAAAAAAAATGAAAAAAGAGAAAAAAATGTGCACTTGGAAAAACAACAGACATGGAAAAAAGATTTAGGAGAGATAATGTGAGAATTATTGGACTTTCTGAAAATTAGAGCCTAGACACTATTTTACAGGAAATCATCAAAGAGAACTGCCCAGATGTAATAGAATCAGAAGGTAAAACAGGCATTGAAAGAATTCATCGAACACCTTCTGAAAGAGACCCTAAAATAAAAACTCCAAGGAATATTGTGCCTAAATTTCAGAACTATCAAACTAAGGAAAAAATATTACAAGCAGCCAGAAAAAAAAACAAAAAACAAAAAACAAAAACAAAAACAAAAAAAAAAAAAACAATTCAAATACTGAGGAGCCACAATAAGGATGACTCAAGATCTAGCTGCTTCCACATTAAAGGATCAAAGGGCCTGGAATCTGATATTCCAAAAGGCAAAAGAACTTGGAATGCAGCCAAGAATAAACTACCCAGCTAAGCTGAGCATTTTCTTTTATGGAAGAAGATGGACATGTAATGAAACAGGCAAATTCCATTTGTTTCTAATGAAAAAACCAGCGCTAAACAAAAAATTTGACCTCCAACTACAGGCCTCAAGAGAAGCAGAAAAGGATAAAAATAACTCTTAAGAACTGTATTTCTGTTTATGGATATACATAAAGAGTGCATGCATAATTTGGTCTTACTGATATAAAAAAGGGTTGTAGAAGTGAAAAGGGGATAGTATCAGAATCAGTATAATCTGGGGATATAAGACAGCAGGAAAAACAGAATTAGTAATTTTAACCATAAATGTGAATGGGATGAAGTCTCCTATAAAGTAGAGGTGGATAGCAAACTGGATCAAAAGCCAGAAACCTACAATATGTTGTTTACAGGAAACACATTTAAAGGCTGGGTCAAAATTAGGAAAACTATTAGCATAATTGGCTATATCAATAACCAAATTAACAAAAACCATATGATCATCTCAATAGATGCAAAAAAAAGCATTTGATAAAATCCAACACTCATTCTGATTAAAAATACTTGAGAGTATAGGAATAAATGGACTTTTCCTTAAAATAATCAGTAGCATCTACTTCAAACTATCAGTAAGCATCATATGTAATGGGGACCATTATGTAAGTGGAATCATTCCCAATAAGATCAGGAGTGAAACAAGGTTGTCCACTATCACCATTATTATTCAATATTGTATTAGAAATGCTAGCTTCAGCAATAAGAGTTGAGAAAGAGATTAAAGGAATTAGAGTAGTTAATGAGGAAACCAAATTATCACTCTTTGCAGATAATAGGATAGTATACTTAGAGAAGCCCAGAGATTCTACTAAAAAGCTACTAGAAATAATCCACACCTTTAGCAAAGTTGCAGGATACAAAATAAATCCACATAAATCCTCAACATTTTTATACATCACCAACAAAACCCAACAGCAAGAGATACAAAGAGAAATTCCATTTGAAATAACTGTCGATAGTATAAAATATTTGGGAATCTCTCTACCAAAGGAAAGTCAGGAACTATATGAGCAAAACTACAAAACATTTTCTACACAAACAAATTATCTAAACAATTGGAAAAATATTAAGTGCTCTTGGATAGGTCAAGCAAATATAATAAAGATAACAATACTACCTAGACTAATCTATTTATTTAGTACTATACCAATCAGACTCCCAAGAAATTATTTTAATGACCTAGAAAAAATAACAACAAAACTCATATGGAAGAACAAAAGGTCAAAAATTTCAAGGGAACTAATGAAAAAAAAAATCAAATGAAGGTGGCCTAGCTATAACTTATCTAAAACTATAGCATAAAGCAGCAGTCAGCAAAACCATTTAGTACTGACTAAGAAATAGACTAGTTGATCAGCGGAATAGGTTAGGTTCACAGGACAAAATAGTCAATAACTTTATCAATCTAGTATTTGACAAACCTCAAAAACCTAGCTTTTGGGATAAGAATTCACTGTTTGACAAAAATTGCTGGGAAAATTGGAAATTAGTATGGCAGAAACTAGGCATTGACCCACACTTAACACTATACACCAAGATAAGGTCAAAATGTGTTCATGATCTAGGCATAAAGAATGAGATTATACATAAATTAGAAGAATATAGAATAATTTACCTCTCAGACCTGTGGAAGAGAAAGGAATTTGTGACCAAAAAAGAACTAGAAATAATTATTGATCACAAAATAAAAAATTTTGATATCAAATTGAAAAACTTTTGTATAAACAAAACTAATGCAGACAAGATTAGAAGGAAAGCAATAAACTGGGAAAACATTTTTATAGTCAAAGGTTCTGATAAAGGCCTCATTTTCAAAATATATAGAGAATTGACTCTAATTTAAGAAATCAAGCCATTCTTCAATTGATAAATGGTCAAAGGATATGAACAGACAATTCTCAGATGAAGAAATTGAAACTATTTCTAGCCATATGAAAAGCTGCTCCAAGTCATTATTAATCAGAGAAATGCTTACCACTACACACCTGTCAGATTGGTTACAATGACAGGGAACGATAATGCGCAGTGTTGGAGGGGATATGGGAAAACAGGGACACTGATACATTCATTGTTGTTGGAATTGTGAATACATCCAGCCATTCTGGAGAGCAATTTGGAACTATGCTCAAAAAGTTATCAAACTGTGCATACCCTTTGATCCAGCAGTGTTACTAATGGGCTTATAACCCAAAGAGATTTTAAAGAAGGGAAAGAGACCTGTATGTGCAAGAATGTTTGTGGCAGCCCTTTTTGTAGTGGCCAGAAACTGGAAATTGAGTGGATGCTCATCAATTGGATAATGGCTGAATAAATTGTGATATATGAAAATTATGGAATATTATTGTTCTCTAAGAAATGACCAACAGGATGATTTCAGAAAGGCCTGGAGAGACTTATATGAACTGATGCTGAGTGAAATGACCAGAACCCGGAGATCATTGTATACTTCAACAACAATACTATAGGATGATCACTTCTGATGGACATAGCCTTCTTCAACAATGAGATGAAGCAAATCAGTTCCAATAGAGCAGTAATGAATTGAACCAGCTACACCCAGCTAAAGAACTTTGGGAGATGACTATGAACCACTATATAGAATTCCCAATCCCTCTATTTTTTTTCACCTGCATTTTTTATTTCCTTAACAGGTTAATTGTACACTATTTTGAAGTTTGATTCTTTTTGTACAGCAAAATAGCTGTTTGGACATGTATACTAATATTGTATTTAATTTATACTTTAATATATTTAACATGTATTGGTCAACCTGCCATCTGGTAGAGGTGGTGGGGGGAAAGAGGAGAAAAATTGGAACAAAAAGTGTGGCAATTGTCAATGCTGTAAAATTACCCATGCATTTAACTTGTAAATAAAAAGCTATAATAATAAAAAAAAAGAACAAAAAGGTTAAAAGTATGAAAAAATATGAATCAAGACAACCTATCAGTACCACATTTCAAACTATATTACAAAGTAATTATCATCAAAACTATTTGATACTCACTAACAATAGAGTGGTAATTCAATGAATGAGATTATATAGATAATACACAGTAGCAAATGACGACAGTAATCTAATACTTGATGAACCCAAAGATCTAAGCATTGGGGATGAGAACTCGCCATTTAACAAAAAATTGTTGGGAAAATTGGAAAGCAGTTTGTCAGAACTAGGCATAGACCATCATTTCACACTGTATATCAACATAAATTCAAAATGGATAAAAGATTTAAGCAAAAACAAGTAATATTGAAAATATATTAAGTGAATGTGTAAAATGTATCTGTCTGAACATGGATAAGGGAAGAGTTTATGACCAAATAAGAAATAGATGATCATAGGAAGTAAAATGAGATAATTTTATTACATGAAATTAAAAAGCTTTTACACAAATAAAACCAACGTAACCAAAAATAGAGGGAAAACAGAAAACTGGAGAAAATTTTTCAAAGCAAATTTCTTGATAAAGGTTTAATTTCTCAAATAGGGAACTGTGCCAACTTTAGAAAAAATAAAAGCCACTTCCCAGTTGATAAATGGTCAAAGGACATGAACAGGCAGTTTTCAGAAGGGATCAATAGTAACATGAAAAATGTTCTGAATCACTATTGAATATTGAAAATTAAAACTGCTCTGAGATATTTTTTCTTAACTATCAAATTGACTAACATGAGAGAAAAGAAAAATAACAAATGCCAGAAAGAATTGGGACACTGATCCATTGTTGCTAGAGTTGTGAACTGGTCCACTCATTCTGGAGAACAATTTTAAACTGCCCAAAGAGTTATCAAACTGTGCATACCCTTTGACCCAACAATACCACTATTGTGTCTATATCCCAAAGAAATCAGAGAAAAGGAAAAAGAAACTATTTGTACAAAAATATTTAGAGCAGCAACTTTTCTAATGGCAAAGAATTAGAAATTGATGGCATGCGCATCTATTAGAGAATTATTGAAAAAATAGTGGTAAATCATTGTTTACCATAACAATCATTTATGCAATACTATTGTTTTATTAAAAAAATGATGATCATGATGGTTTTAAAAAACCTGGGAAGACTTCTATGAACCCATATAAAGCTAGAAGAATAGCGTATACAATATCAGCAATATTATAAGGATGGTTGACTTTAAAAGATAGCTGCTCTGATCAAAAATCCAAGAAAATTCCTCAAGATCCATGACAAAGAAAATTACTAACCACTTCCAGAGAGAACTGATGATTTCTTAATACATACTGAAGCATGGATTTTTTTAACTTTATTTTTATCATTTTATTTTGTCTGTGTTTTCTCTTACAAAAGGGCTAATATGGAAATGTTTGGCATGACCTCACATGTATAATCAAAATCAAATACTTTCTCAAGGAGGGAAAAAGGCAAGGAGTGAGAGGATTTAGAATTCAAATTTTAAAAAATGAATATTACAACTTATGCATGTAATTTATAAATAATTTAATGACATAAACAAAATAAATTGGAAAAAATTACTTCCAAGAATCCTTAATGAAAATACTAGACACTTCAAAGTATCAACACATAAATCAAGAAAAACATAACAAAGTAATCATGAAGAAATAATTGTAAGAGACTAAAAAGAATAAATTACTTATATTCCAATAAAAGTAAATAATAATAAAAATAATGATTCCTACAGCTTGTATTTATATTGCACTAATTATGTACTAGGCATTATACTGTGTTTTATAAATATTATTATTTGATATTCGCAACAGCCTCCAAGATCTTTGCCAAGAAAATCCCAAATGAGGTCATAAAGAATCAGACACAAATAAAACAACTGAACAATTGACTTGCTAGCACATTGGACATAATATCCATTGTGAACCTCCTTTGTACCTATATGTATTCCCTCTTCTCTCCTTAGGGCCCCTTTTCTATGATTTAAGATTGAGGTCATCAAACATTCTCCTTTCTATATACTCACCACCCTCTCCTCTTTCTCTTTGATTTCAAAGAATAAAACATTTTTCCAAATCCAGCACTCTTACTGTTATGTTTTGCCTGTCTTTTTAGTGAATGTGATAGAGGTATTTATAGTTTGCTGAAGTGAGAGAGGAAGTAGAGAATGATTAATTCAGGAGAATGATAGAAGAAATTTGTATGAGGAAGAAAGCAGGGAGAACAAGAAGACAGAAAATGAATCAGAAATCAAAAATAGATGATAGTATACAGGAGAGGAAGATAAGCTAACCTCACCTCTGTGGGTTGCAACCAGGTTATGTGGGAATAAGTTAAGTTCTCAAAGCACAGAACCCAAGCATACTAGTTCCCTGTAGTAAGTGCCAATGATACTGATAAACATAACATCTTTCAAAATTTTCAGCCAGCATGTAAAACATGTAGTTCTCTTTTCAGTTTGGGGTTACTTAATTACTAATATAATTTTTGAGATGTTCTCTCCCTCCCCCTTTCTCTCTATCTCTGTCTCTCTGTTTTTCCGTCTCTGACTGTCTATCTCTTACTCTCTCTATCTGTCTGTCTTTCTTACTCTCTATGTGCTCGTCTCTCTGTGTATTTCTCTATCTCTTGGACTATTTCTCTCTTTTACTCCCTCACATGTGTGTGTGTTTCTGTCTCTCAGTCTGTCTCTCTCTCTTTTTCTGTCTGTCTCTCTCTCTTATTCTGTGTATATGTCAGTCTTTCTCTGTCTTCTCTGTGTGTTTCTTTCTGTCTGTCTGTCTGTTTCTCCATCTCTCTCTGTCTCTCTGTGTCTGTCTGTCTCTGTCTCTGTTTCTCTTTTTCTTTCTCTCTCTGTCTGTGTGTGTGTGTGTCTAAGAGAAGGAAGGATGATGAAATACAGTGGTCCATTTGATGCACTTATCTCTCATCAAGCCAGATATTATTGCTGCCCCTCCACAAAATACCATCCTTTTCTTTCAGACCCATTTAATTTTTAATATCTGAGAATTCTAAGACATTGATGAAGCCTCTAAGTGCTTGCCACAACATTGGGCCTGCCAGTCTATCCAAAGCCAAAACTTGACAGTTTGCTTCCCTTCCCTCAACAAAGACTTATATCCCAGGTTATCTAAAGAATACAAGCTAAATGCTGACTCTATCACTCACTTTCCTCATAAATCCAATGGATTTCCTCATAAGTAAAGTAAAGTTAATAATTGAATAACCAACAAAAGATTATAATTAAAACAGAGGAATTGTTAGGCTTGATAATGATTTGGAGTTTATGCCATTTAATTACCACTATACCTACCATATCTATTCATCTCACCTCCTGATGTTTCTCTTTCTTTATCAGCTACTCTCTCTTTAAACTACTATCTGACTTCCAATTTTGATACTCAATTGAAACTGCTCTTTCAAAGGTCTATTTTCAGAGATGACTACTTAGTGGTCAAATACAAATGTTTAGTCTTTATCCTCCTTGATCCTTGAAGTAGCATTGAACATTGGTGACAGTCCCCTGAATCATCATCCAGGAGTGTCACAGGATACCTTTCTCTCCTCCCCTCCTTCACGTCATTTCTTCTGCAGAGACTTGACCATAGGGTTGAAGCATAGGCCAAACCATATTAAGAAATAGCTAACCTTTCTACCAACTTGACAATGCCTTAGGCAGAAAATCCTCTTTCATGATTACTATGACCTCATTATATTGTGAGCTCTTTAAGGGTAAGAAATGCTTTTGCCTTGTTTTGTATTCTTAGTGCATAGTACAAAATCTGGCACAGGATAAGCATTTAAAGATTTCTTATTTATTTTACTAAATGCCAACAATATTTCCTCTTTGTAGCTCAACTGTCTAAAATGGAATCAGTAAGATAATGACTCTCCATAAAGCCTTTCTTTTTAATGAAATTCTTTCTGTGGTGCTACCATTCATTCACATACCTTTTCTTTTTCCCATACCTTTCCCATACCTTCAGGTAACAGGTCCTATTACCAGGGTACAGTTATCAAAACTGCTCTGAAATTCATCCTTTCTTTTCCTTCTCTACTGCAACTATTCCAAACCAAATTAATGAATCTCCAGCTGAACTCACAACATTCAAAATACTGTTCTTTCTGGTCTTCTCACCTCTAATCTCTCCTATCCCTCTTCACATCTAATTATATTCTTCCTATCCTGAAGGTGTTCCTTCACACCACTGCCATACGAGTCTCTCTTACACATATATCTGGCTCATTGTTCTTCTACTCCATTTTCTTTCACCTACGAAGTAAAATTCAAACTCTTCTATTTAGCACTGGGGACTTTCATAACCAAACCCTATTCTAACATTTTAGATTTCTCATGGATTATACCTCTTTATATTCTCTCTGCTACAGAAAAACGACACAACCATCAGTAAATCAGTCATCAAGCATGTTTCAGAGCTTATTACATGCCAGGCATTGTGCAAAGTGGTAAGAATACAAAAAAAGTTATAAAGCAAAACTAAAGACAAAAAGTTTGTCTTAAGGAGCTGATAGTCCAATAAGGAAAAAGAAAAAAAAAATACCTAGATATTCAGTTGTTTTTTCACTTGTGTCTCTTCATGATCCTATTTGGTGTTTTCTTGCAAAGATACTGGTGTGGTTTGCCATTTCCTTCTCTGACTCATTTATAGATGAGGCAAATAGGGGTAAGTGCCCAAGGCCACATAGCTAGTAAGTGTCTCAGGCCACATTTGAACTCATGAAAATGAACCTTTGTGATTCCAGGTCCAGAGGTCTGTCCACCACACTACCAAACTGCTCTAATATAATACCCTAAATATCTAGCTACATACTTGCAGGATAAATAGAAGGTAGTCTGAAAGGGAAAACATTAGCAGCAAAAAAGGACCATAAGGGCCTCCTGCAGGTGGTATTTGAGCTTAGTCTTGAAAAAGGCCCAGCATCCAGAAGGCAGAGATACAGAAAAAGAGCATCCAAGAATGGGGGGCATCCAAAGAAAACAGGTAATCAGCAGATGGAATGCCCTGTGAGAGGAAAAATAATAGGTTAGTATAACTGATTTTCAAGATATATAGAAAGGAATGGTATGTAAGAAGTTTAGAAAGTTCGAAAGGGGCCAGGTTATGAAGGGGTTTAAATGCCAAACAGAATTTTATATTTGATCTTAGAATCCATAGAAAGTTACCAGCATTTATTAAGAAGGCGATGTGATCCAACCTGCACTTTAAAAAATCATTTTGGTAAATAAATGAAAAATGGGTGGAGTGGAAGAGAGTTTTGAGGCAAAAACACAAACTATTGTGTTATTGAAATAGTTCATGTTTAAGGTGATAGAGGGCCAACACTAGGTTAGTAGTTGTATGAATACAGAAAAGGGGATATATTACACAGATGCTGTAGGGCAAAAATGAGAAGACTTGACAATATATTGACTACATGATAAATGAGAGAGAGGAGTGGAGTATGAGTGGGAAAGTGTCTAAGGTCACAAATTTCTGAAATGACTAGGAGTCCAGCCCAAGTACTAACTTTAAACCAGTGGTCCCTCCACTAAACACACTGTCTATTCTATTTACTATTGAAAATCTCATACTTGAGGGAAGGAGAGATGAGAGACCCTCAGATCAATAAACACCACCCTTTATTAATGAGAAGCCTGCAGTCTGAAAAGTTCTTTTAGATTCTAGACATTTGTAAATGTTCCACATTAAGGTGCCAACTTGGAAAAGATTGATGGAGTTCTGTGAGGGGGGAGGGGGTCGAGAAGGCCAGTTGCATTCCTTCAGTGCACATCAGATTCTGAAGCTAATCTCTGAAACTACATTTGCCTTTATTCTTTCTGACTTGAGTTAATGGGATGAAAATAGCTTCAGCATATATCATTTCTTTTCCAATTTCACATAGTCACAAACCCTTTATTAGGCAGAGCTGACCTTCCACATTCTGGTAAATGTGTTTTGTTCTCTTAATTTTGCCAAAGAGCAGATAACTAGCCTAGTATCAGTCACTAAAGCATAGCATGAAGCAGTGAGCATTTAATTAGCCCTGGGCTAGACAGGAAATGGAAGAAGCTATCACCTAAGTGGTACCATTCCCACTCCTCATTTCTCCATTCATCCAGAATTTGACGAGCCATTTATTTAAGACAAAATATATTTGGGGATTTTTTAAATAAGGCACCAACTTCAGGGGGCATCTGTCTCCTATCTTAGAATAACAGCCAAAAGTTGGAAGAAGGTCAGAATACAGAATCCTCATAAATTTGAAAAAAGATAAGTTTAGAACCCAGATCTCAACTTCTAATCTATTGGTCTCAGACTCAGACAATCCCAGATCAGAAAGGAACTTCAAAAGTCATATAATTTTATTAGTACTTGAACAGCAATCATTTTTACCATATCCTAGACTATACTCTTACTCTACATGGAAGGAGAGGATCAGAATGATAATCCACTATTTGCCAAGGAAACCTATTCTACTTTTGGAAAGATTTATTGTTATGAAGTTTATTGCTTTTTCTTTTTTTCTTTCTTTACTTGGAGCTAAAATACGCCTCTCAGTAGCTCCTAACTCCTAGATCTCTTTCCTGAGTCTAGGAAGAAACCATGGTATGGTGGGAAGAGTGCTGAATTTGTATAGATACAGGACCTGAATTCATATCTCAGCTTTGCCATCTAATATCTGTGAGACATTGGGCAAATTACCTAACCTCTCTGGATTTCAGTTTCCCTATCTGTAAGATGAAAGGATTGAAATTGACCCCTCCAGTTCCAGATCTGTGATCCTATAAGTCTAATCTTCCTTCCAAATGACAAACCATAAAATACTTAAATTAATCTCTGATGTTCACATAAATCTTCCTTTTTATTAAATACTCTGTTAATTTATTTGTTTTTAGATAAATTTTGCTGATATATTTTATTTTATATCATCCTGATTTCCTCCTATATCTCTTCCCAATTCCTTAATTTATCATAATTTGGCATAATCTGATCTTCAATCTTTTCACTATCTTGGTCTCCCTCTTTTGGAAAATCAACAGTTTTTTTTAATGTTTCTTTCTCATTCAACTTGCTTTAGATTTCTTTACCTCCTCATCAGCATCTGTTTCGTCTTGGAGTTGCTGCCATTCTGAAGCCCATTCTTAATATTGGTGAGTCCCTAGTTTGGGCCATCGTTTCAGGAAGGAGCTTAGTCACACCATTTCATCCTTATCTCTATTTACTCCTAGGAATTCTCCAACTCCTTGACAACATCTTTTCCTTTTATGTGTAGTCTTTTCCCATTAATATGTAAGCCTTGTGAGAAGAAAAAGTTGTTTGATACCTAGTACTTAGCAAATATAGTACCAGAAATATAATAACTGCTTTTTCTACCTATTATCAATTTATCTATCTATAATGATTCATACTATACTAATTATGAGTTATCTTAGAAGATCATATTTTTATGCAGAGGTTTATGATTAATTGGGATCTTAGTAGCTTGAAAAAAACAAAATAAAATGAAACCTTATTTTATGGAAATACCAAGAAGAGTAAATGAAATTTAATTCATGTCAAAAAAAAGTTTATTAAGTATCTAATATATTCAAAAATCTATATTAGGTGCTAGGTATTTCTTCATGTACCCTAGCTGAATTTTTTAAAATATGTTACTTTCATTAGAAGATTTCAGCTTTTGTTTTATGGTTGTCATGCTGACAGCATGTTAAATCTACACACCTATATATATAAACACACACACATACACATACACACACACACACATGCCGTGAATCTGTGTTACCTTCTGAAAAATTCTAGCAGCAGAACTTCCTCTGAAAGAGCCTAGAAAGATTCCAAACTGTCTTCTTCCATACAACAAGAATGATAACAAAGCCAAGGTCATGACAAAAATGGAACAAGACAATATTCCCAACCCATTCTCAATTCAGATAATCCATTACCATTTAACCTTTTCTTATATGACATTTTGAAAGTCACAAAGTCAAGTGTCTATCTCCATTTCTTTTTCATCTAGAAACAAATGAAGGAAAAATAACTGCCTTCCAGTAGATGATGGGGATCATTTTCTGGGTCATTCCTCAAGGATTTGTTAAGCAGAACAATTATTTTATCCATATTGTACACCTTAGCTACCATAATGGTTTGATCTCTGTCTAATTAAAAAATCAGCTGCTAAGTGGATTGCCCCTCTTTTCAGTTTACACCTTTCAGATGACTATGGTAGCAGAGGCAGAATAGGACAGCAGAGAAGGAATAGATTTAAAGTCAGCAAGCCTGGGTTTAAATGTGGACCTTTCCCAGATTGTTGTCTCTCACTTCCCCAAGCCTAAGTGTGTTTATTTGTACAATGAGAGTTGGATTTAATAACATCTAACATTGGTTCTAACACTGAAATGCATGAGTACTCAAAACTTTTTGCTAGCAAGTCTTAAAATTTAATCAGTTTCTATTTAGTACATTGACAACCTGATTCTCAGAAAAAATTCTTCACAATTTATAATGTGTCTAATTTTTCAGACAGAATGATGGACCATTTTTAAAAAATACCAGAGCACAAGGCAGTTGATCTAGGTTTGAGTCCCAGCTCTGCCATTTTTTTTTCTGTGTGATCTTAGACAAGTCAAATAACCTCTATAAGTTTTAGTTTCCTCTTCTATTAAATAGGAATAGGAAGAATTGCCCTACCTTTGTGGTACCCCATTATAACATGGAAACAGCCATAAGTTCTCAAAAGCCAAAGCATCATTCTAAGCTCTGGTAAGGCCATACCAGTAGAAATGACTTTGTATATCCATCTAACAACTGTTTCTGTATCTCTTTCAAAATCCAGACTAGATAACTGTAAAGAGAGTCAACTATAAGAAAACTGTTCTAAATGTTTTATTTTGGTGATAGCTTTTCATGAAATCATATACTAAGGCATCAAAGTGTTATGTTGGTAAATGGAGTGCCTATACAAAAGAAATCACAAATCTTTGAAGAGTTAAAGCATTTACCTCACAATGTTGAAAGGAAAATGTTTTGCAATAATATAATAACATATAATTGTGTAATAATGATGAAAATTACAATACTATAACATATTATATACTATATTACACAATACAGTCTATGTAATATATAAATGTTTAATATAAAATATGTTGTATAATATGATATAATAGTATAATTATTACCAATAACTGATTCATAAAACTTTCACTATTAAAAAGATGTAAGCACATTAATATCTTATAATCTCCAAACTAAATAAAATGAAAAGATTTCAAAATATAGAAGCCCAAGAGAAATTAAAACCATGTCAAAATAGGATGAAATACATATCCCAAAGATCCTTTGAGTTTTGAGAAGATGATTTCACCTCCCAATATTTATGTTCAATAACAAAAAGTCATCATTTTATTTACCTGAGCAATAGTCTATAGAATAGTAAACATAATATTAATAATAATAAATAGCAGGATAATGACATGTTCTGTGGTTTCTGTCTGAACTCCACCCTCATGGTCAAAATTGAACTTCCTTTGAGTGATGTCATTTAAGTAAACCTTCTTGCAAAAAGCATCTATTGGTATACCAGCACAGCTAAAGGAGCATTCCCCCTTCAATTTTTCCCCCTTCTTCTCCAAAGCAGGGACCAATAGGAATGCTTTCCACAATAAATGCTGTCATACCCTGCCCAAGCTCTGGGCAAGACCACAATTCCTTACTTATGTTAGGAAAAAGGGAGCAAGCCTGAGTTTATACTGATTTTCTCATTACCAAATATCATATCAGGTAGATGTATTGTTCATGTAGAAATTTAAAATGAAGAACTTGGGGCTTTTGTCTATTAACTTTTAATTGTTTCTCATTTCATCACATTAGTTCCCCCTAATTCTGAGTAAGGCTTTTGCTATATGAGTGATGTCTAAAAATGTTATATATAAACAGAAATTGATTTTAAAATTGTAAAAGATCATAGAGATAATGTAGTACAGCTTCATTTTACAGAAGGAACTGAGGGCTAGAGAGAACTGATATCCTCAAGGTCATCCAGCTATCCAAAGGTCAAATCAGCACTAGAAGTGAGGACTTCTAATTTCTAGTTCTATGCTTTTTCCAACCCACAGTGCATTAAAGTTTGAATGAGAAACCACATCTCTTTTTTTTCTGACCCTTTGTAATACTTACTGCCTTTCTGATGCACAGTCATTAACTTTAGTGACCTGAAAAACACCCAAGTTTATGAGGAAAACATAAAGAGGGAAGGAAAAGAGAGGATAAAACAAAATGAAACTAAAAAATAAGACCAAACTGGGCTACCTTTTGGCTGAGTGTATGACTTCTCTGTTGCTATTTTTTCCTTCCTTTGAAGTCATAGAAAATTTTACAAGGTTCTTGATTAACCAAAAAAAAAAAAAATTAGTAAGCAAATACTATATTCCAGGTACTGTGTAAGGTTCTAAGGACACAAAGCAAAAATTGAGATAGTTCTAGACCTCAAGGAGTTTATATTCTACTGGAAAGATACAACATGTATTTAGATAACTATATATAAGATAAATATTACATAATTTGGAAAGGGTGAGAGGACCAACATCTGGAGGAATCAGAAAAGATGTCATGTGGAAGGTAATATATGAGCTGATTTTTTTGAAGAAAACAATGGATTTTTAAATTTTAATTTATTCTGCACTTAAGGAATAAAACAAACATTTTCTTTTTTTTAATTTCTTTTTTTTATTATAATAACTTTTTATTGACAGAACCCATGCCAGGGTAATTTTTTACAACATTATCCCTTGCACTCACTTCTGTTCTGATTTTTCCCCTCTCTCCCTCCACCCCCTCCCCTAGATGGCAAGCAGTCCTATATATGTTGAATATGTCATAGTATATCCTAGATACAATATATGTGTGCAGAACCAGTTTTCTTGTTGCACAGGGAGAATTGGATTCAGAAGGTAAAAATAACCCGGGAAGAAAAACAAAAATGCAAACAGTTTACATTCATTTCCCAGTGTTCTTTCTTTAGGTGTAGCTGCTTCTGTCTATCATTGATCAATTGAAACTGAATTAGGTCTCCTTGTCAAAGAAATCCACTTCCATCAGAATACATCTTCATATAGTATCGTTGTTGACGTATATAATGATCTCCTGGTTCTGATCACTTCATTTAGCATCAGTTCATGTAAGTCTCTCCAAGTCTCTCTGTATTCATCCTGCTGGTCATTTCTTACAGAACAATAATATTCCATAACATTCATATACCACAATTTACCCAACCATTCTCCAATTGATGGGCATCCATTCATTTTCCAGTTTCTAGCTACTACAAACAGGGCCACTACAAACATTTTGGCACATACAGGTCACTTTCCCTTCTTTAGTATCTCTTTGGGGTATAAGCCCAGTAGTAGCGCTGCTGGATCAAAGGGTATGCACAGTTTGATAACTTTTTGGGCATAATTCCAGATTGCTCTCCAGAATAGTTGGATTCGTTCACAACTCCACCAATAATGCATGTGTCCCAGTAAAATAAAAATTTTCATAATGGATGGAGGGAAGATACATGAAATTGCAAATCTGTTATATACAACTTGCTATTCCTTTTAAACATATAATAAAGTTGTTTTGTAACTTTTTTTTTACTTTTTTCTTCCCTTTCCCCTCTCCCACCAGATATAACTACTATTAAATAAACACACACACACACACACACACACACACATATTCTATACATCTCTTCTTCAGTTCTTCTCTGGATACAGATAGTATCTCCCTGAGAACAAAGGATTCTGGTAGCATCTAACAGTTGCCTGGATATGATATAAATCACCATCTATTCCATCCATCCATCCATCCATTGATTAAGCATGCATCATATACAATGTGAGAGAATCAGAAAGACTTGAGCTCAAGTTGTCCCTGTCTCTGTATGATCCTGGACAAGATACTTAACTCTTTAATGACCTAAGCAATTTTCTAAGACTCTTATGTTATAGAGTAAATTCCACGATTCTCCTCTTGAGATATGATTTTGTTGTTGCTTGGCATGGAAAAAATAAAATGAAACATGCATGGTCACTTCTGACTAACATCTGTAATCAGAATGATATTAGATTGATAGATGATAGCTAGTTATACAAAGAGATAAAGAGATCAATAGATATAAATATACTTAATAAATAATAGATATATATTTAATAAATAATACATATTTATTTATAGAAAGAATGGGAATTTCCCAAGTAATTCTCCTGAAGCTCTAAGAGCTTCCTCTATATATATGATCTCCCAAAGGTTAACTCCTCCTTTGAGAGAATGGGATTATGGGTTATCTCCCAGAGTGCTCTCTGGCCCTAAGAACTTCAAGGCAGGTGTGAATTCAGATATCTCATACTAAATCCCGAAAATCTCCCAAACGTGTGAATTCCAATGAGTACTTAAATACTTCTTGCTTATATGAGCTCTCTAAAGGTGTGAACACAAGCATTATTGTCTATCAATTGTACTTATTACCTTGTTTCAAGTTCTGGCCCATAACATCTCCTTGTAGGATCATATTAATATATATACTATATGTATATGTATATGTATACTATGTATACTATATATACATATGTATACTATACCATCTATATATAGATAGTACATAAGTATGTTTATATGTGTATATATACACATATGTACACACATACACACATATTATAATTATTATGGTATCTTATGAAACCAATCAGTAGTCATACAGGCTAAGAAATTGCAAAAACAGGATTTAAATCCAGTTCTTTTCATTATAGTTTCCGGGCTCTTTCCATTATAGAGCATTACTTCTCAAGATAAAAGGAATAGGAAATATCTTTAAATGGAACATAATTTTGAACACTCAGATGAAAGTACTAATGAAGGCAGAATGGTATGGAGGAAAGGTGACTGGTATTAGAATTTAGGAGCTTTGATGAGGCCAGTTAGTAAACTATAATAAAGTATACCTTTACTATAGTAAATATAATTAGAAGCATCAAGGTCAGTCTTGGACATTGGTGTTTAAGAAGGTATGGTGATCAAAAAGAACATTTGCCTGTAAAACCCCAATATAAGGAGCAGTTGGTAAGTGAGGAAGGACTCCAGAAAGTCTAGAATGAAACAGGAGGAGGTAATAGGCAGAGTGTAGAGTAGAAGCAATGAGTCCGTGTAGAACAGAGGCATGATTGAAAGGATTTTGACACTTGAGTGAGGGCTAGAGCAGATTTTGGAGACTGGTATGGCTTTTTGTACATCCATTCTTGAGAAACTATATGTAGGACTCTAGACAAGAGCGCCAACCCCTACAATGATACCAGTTGGGAGAGCAATGATGAGCAAACATTCATTAGGTCCTATACCAATTAATTAAACTAGAATGTGAAAACTTCCTATTATCTCCTTAGAACAAAAGGGAAATGTGAAAAGTCTACATGGAATTAGTGCTTGAGGGTTTGAATAAAATAAGTGGAAACAAGTTGACCAACTATAAAAATAATAAATAAATAAAAATAAAAATGTTACCCCCCAGATTTGGAATCAAAGATCTTGAGTTCAAATTTTGGGACTGTCCTTTACTAAATATATAACCTTGGGCAAATCCTTCTTCTTCTTCTTCTTCTTCTTCTTCCTCCTCCTCCTCCTCCTCCTCCTCCTCCTCCTCCTCCTCCTCCTCCTCCTCCTCCTCCTCCTCCTCCTCCTCCTCCTCCTCTTCTTCTTCTTCTTCTTCTTCTTCTTCTTCTTCTTCTTCTTCTCTTATCTCCAGAAGTTTCATGGAGATCATTTTTTGTTTTTGTTTGGGTTTGAGGTTTTGTTTGTTTTCTTTTGTTCCATTGTTGTTGTTATCATGGTTTTCCAGTTAACAAATTCCTAAGACAACCTAGTAGGGTACAAAGATATTATAGCTTTAATATTGAAGTAATATTCATACCAATGAAGTCAAGGATCTTTGAAGATTTTTCCCTTTCTCCCCCTTTTATCCTTTTATTTTCTCTTTTAGAATAAAAAATATATAAAATAATATAAATGTATGTGTATATTTATATAAATATAGAATAAATGTACAAAACAAATAAATGCATGAAGCTTTCTGGTAAATAGTTTTGTGGAGAAAATGGCAAGTCCTAAAACATTCTTTAACACAATAAGCTGATAACCCATTTAGCAAAGCTAGGTCATTCTCCAGAAACCACTGCCATCATTCTTGGTCTTCAAATGTTGGAGTATAGTTCTGTTCCATCAAGGGGAGTGGGCAAAAGGCCTGGGATCTGTTGGATGGAATGGAAATGGAATTTCAGACTTAATTGTTCTTCCTTGCTTTCCACATTGCAAACTCCAATTTAACATTCTGTGGATGGTATTTCTCCTAAACATTGATCTGGCATCTAAATGCAGCTTTAAGTCTCCAGCCCACATGGATCTCTTTCTTGTCTGAATTCACTTGGAGGCTAAATGATACTGGACAACACTTAGTTATTTTCTCACTATGTTGATTTCAGTCAAAGCAGTAAGGAATCTTAAGACACAGAAAATAATGATAAAGCTTTTAGAGATCACCTTGCCTTATTTTACTGATGAGGAAATTGAGACTCAGAGAAAAAAGATCTTTCTCATTCCACAGAAATTTTTTTTTCCACTACTGTCCAATCCATTGACATAACAATAAAATCAAGAAAGTATCTCAGGTAGTATTTACCCAATGCTCTGAAGAGAGGTTTTGAGTGGATAGCAATAAAGGAATTGTCTTGATTTTAGAAAATTAATAGAATTATTATTATTACTTATTGTCACAAACAATGGGAGGGACAGTAATATATTCACATGAAAGTAGGATTTTGCTTTTTCTTTTCCCATCTAATCAGTTTTCATTTGGAAACTTCAAGGGGGAAAAAAACAAAACAAAATTAATATAAACATATTCTATTAATCAGGACTTACATCTGCCCTGTGGAGAGTCCAAAACAATTGTAATGTTTTTTTCCTCTCCTTCCTACGCTTTAGTAGTTTGCTCCTTTCATTTTGTTAAACCCAGAGACAGGATGATCTGGGTTGCCCTTTTCCTTTAAGCAGGATCTGCCAAATTGACTAAAATCTACTGTGTGCCAGATACTGTGCTAAGCACTGAAGATAAAAGGAAAGGAAAAAAACAGTCCTAACCTCAAAGAATTTATAGTCTAATAGAGGAAACATGATATAATTAACTACATACGAGAGAGAGAGAGAGAGAGAGAGAGAGAGAGAGAGAGAGAGAGAGATGAATAGGGATAATTTTAGCAGGAAATTTAGGGATTAAAGAAGACTGGGAAAGGTGTCTTAGAGAAGGTAAGATTTTAGTTGAGATTTCATGGAAGTCAGGAGGTAGAGATGAGAAGAAAGAGCCCTACAGGTATGGGGGATATAATTTAGTATTAATACATATGGTTTCTGAGAAGAGAGCATGGAGAAGTGGTAAAAATTTAGAGTCTTTGGATTAGGAATCAGATGTCTAGATCCTTATTCAAATCATTAAGCTTTTATAGACCTTAGTTTCTTTACCTGTAAAATGACTAGATGACCTTTAAAGTCCTTCCCAGATCTAAATCTAAAAATCTAAATTAGACCCATAAAAGAAGTAGAATGAGTTCTCAGTGTTCCTCTCATCTGTTCTTGATAAACTGACTTTGCAAAAAAAAAATCTTTCTCTGAATGGATGTCCATCAGTTGGAGAATGGCTGAATAAATTGTGGTATATGAATATTATGGAATATTACTGTTCTGTAAGAAATGACCAACAGGATAATTTCAGAAAAGGCCTGGAGAGACTTACACGAACTGATGCTGAGTGAAATGAGCAGGACCAGGAGATCATTATATACTTCAACAACAATACTATATGATGACCAGTTCTGATGGACCAGGCCATCCTCAGCAACGAGATCAACCAAATCATTTCTAATGGAGCAGTAATGAACTGAACTAGCTATGCCCAGAAAAAGAACTCTGGGAGATGACTAAAAACCATTACATTGAATTCCCAATCCCTATATTTATACACACCTGCATTTTTGATTTCCTTCACAAGCTAATTGTACAATATTTCAGAGTCTGATTCTTTTTGTACAGCAAAATAACGTTTTGGTCATGTATACTTATTGTGTATCTAATTTATATTTTAATATATTTAACATCTACTGGTCATCCTGCCATCTAGGGGAGGGGGTGGGGGGGTAAGAGTTGAAAAATTGGAACAAGAGGTTTGGCAATTGTTAATGCTGTAAAGTTACCCATGTATATATCCTGTAAATAAAAGGCTATTAAATAAAAAAAATTAAAATAAAAAAAAATCTTTCTTCAATAGGATACAATTTTTAAGGGAAAAAATGCAGAAAAATGAATGATCATGCACATGATTAAAGGCACATGCCTTTGGTACCCCAAGGATAAAATGGACTCCCTAGTTTGGGTGTCATACATCATACAAAGTCCCTGCATAGCCAAGGAAACATCCATTTGGTGAAATATGACTGCAGCGAGAGAAAAACAAGACTCATGTGGATGTGTAGATGTGTTCTCTTACTTGATCTCTGAGGGCTAAAAAAAAAAAAAAAACCCTGAACTCAAACACTGGCTGCCAGTGGTATAGTTACTATGAAAATATAGCTTTCTGAGGAGAAAAAAAATCCATCAGGTTGCTAACCACAGGTTAGGCAAATCTGTATTATTTGACCATTACCTTCCAATCTCTGATGCATGGCTAACAGGAAGCTCTAGAAATGAAACTTCAAGAAAAATGAAATGCCCGTCTTTGAACCACAAAATATTCCCTCTGAAAGTGATCCAAGGAGATTATATCATCCAAAGTATTTAACTGAACTTAAAAGATAGATAGATAGATAGAAAGATAGATAGATAATCTGTATTTCCATACAATTGTTTTTCTTTTCAATCCTGTATATTTTATTTTATGCATTTGAAAAACATTATTTTTTAAAAAGTTTTTAACTGGAGTTGAAAAGTTGATGATGCAAAAAGAAGAAGAAGATGAAGAAGAAAAAGAAGAAATGAATATGTTAGAGTACAATCCAACTACCTCATTTTGCAAAAAAAAAAAAAAAAAAAAAAAAAGGAAAATAAGTCCCAGAGCTGAGAAGGTCATCTATCTAGTTTGTTGCAGAACTAAGACAAGAGTACTGCTATGATTTTTTCCACAGCAGAATTAAAAGTATAGTTGAGGTCTGACTCAGAGCCAGTTAAGGAAGAGAGGACATAGGGGAATAGCAAAAATAACAATAATAATAATAATAGCAGAAAACAAATGAAAGAGGTAAAAAGCAAATAGAAACAAAGAGAGAACCAGTTTCATTTCTTTCCTATGCACAAAAGCACGGACAGACACTCGGCCCACAGGTTACTAGACTCCAAACTGGCAGGAACCTCAGAAATCATATGATCCTGTTTTGTCATTTTAAATGAGGAAATTAAGGCTGAATGAAATGACAAGCCAAAGGTACACAAGTAGTAAGTAACAGAACCTCATGAAAGAATGGAAGAAAAGGGAATTTGGGGGAAATTGCACTGAACTGTTAATCATAAGACCTAAATTGAAATCTTGACTCTGGAATTTGTTACCTGTGTGTTACGGGGCAATCATTTGACCTCTAAGGACCTGTTTTCCTTGCCTGTATAATGAGGGTGTTAGTCTAAATGGCCTCAATGATCCATGCCAGAAAAACTATAATCCTATGAAAGTTCCAAAGCTATAACTTATGAAATTGTCTACTACAGCCATTTCTGTGGCCCAGAAAAGGAAAGTCACTTGTCAAGTGACACAGGAAGTTCACAGCAGAGCCACAGTAAGAATACAGATTTTCTAAGTCTTGGTCTCACACTCCTTCCGTTACACTGACCTTTGCATAGCAAAGAAAACTTGTACAGTACTCTTTTGCTATGCTATGTTATAGGAATCTTAAATGACAGTTGGGGAATAGAGGGAGAAGAAGGGGTATTGCAGCCAGTTGTACAGAAGTGTTTTCTCTTGATAAGGAAATGGAATTTGACTGTAGGTTACTGAATAACTAATCCCAATTACTCTGCATGAAGCTTGACCATGTTTATATTGAAGAGAGACTGGAAAGGCTTCTATGGGTTTGATTTTGCACTATAGGATCCAACTCAGAGTAATGAAGTTCAGCCTGGGTGATTGTCTTAAATCCTGTCACAGAAGGATAATCATGAAACTCTCATTTAAGGAGGGCTTTTATTTCTAAGATACCTTCACATCTATTTATCCGCCACATTTATTTTCATGAAACAACCTTGCTGTTACTGATAAAGCTGTTATTATTTATAATTCCTGTGCTATGGAAAAGGAAAATGGAGATCTAGAGAGGTAAAGTAAGTTGTAAAGACCACAAAGCTGTTTATTTCTAGAGTTGACCTTTCAATGAAGGTAGGAGCCAATTGAAGCAATAGATTAATGGCCCCATCCCACTTAAAGTAGCTAAAAAATTTCTCTAAGCCTTTTATTTTCTCAGGTGAGAACATCTCTCAATCAATCAATCAATCAAGGGCATTGAACTAAGTGAGAACAACTCATTTGTTAAGGTGGGGAATGAAGAAAATGTTGTAGCCATTGAATGGAATGAAAAATGATTCTATACAAGAAGTAAAGTGGGATTGACTAAAGAGTCCAGATATATTCTGTGGGTCTGGATAGAAGAACAAACCAATGGAAAATCTACTATCCAGCTCAGTGATAGAAACCATTCCAATCTGAAAATTGTACCATCCCCACCCCCCTTTCCCTTAACCAAAGGAAAATCTTTTGAATTTCTAAAGGTCTAAAAATCTTAGACTTCCCATGGGTGTTGTAGCAATGTTCCAGAAAGAGTTTGTGACAATATCTGTATAGAAAGTTGAAAATAAATTAGACCAGGAGAACAAAAGTAACTTCAGTACACTGTGAGAAGCCCAGCAGAAAATTACATCATAATTTTTCTACAGCCCAATAAGAGAAAAAAAAATTTCAGCAAAAATGACTTCCAGGAGCTGTTAACCCCTTTCCTATACCATCTGCTCCTAGCTCGATCTCACCTTGCTCTGTTTTCTACATAATTGTGGGAGAATATGTCCCTAGCTTGGGGAAGGGGAAGATGTTTTATACTAAAAGTCCTTGCTAAATACTCTTTTTCTAACAGCTAATTAATTCTGGTAGCTAATTAATTTTAACTAAAGAAATCACTGGAGAAAAACATTGAGGAAGGGGTGAAAAGCTCAGGAACAGTAGTATTAAAAAATATTCCCATGAGCAGGAGTAGCCATTTGAATTCTGAGGATGCAACCTGCCAGTCCAAGTCCAAGTATAAGAGTATTATCCCAGAAAATGTACTATACATGGAATTAGGTTCATAACCCAGTCCTATTCTAGTACCCGTTTAACCACACAAAACCACATCTGATAAAATAAAAAGTTATCCTTATTTCTCCATCTAATCTGATAACACGGAAAGCATCAATATAGGGAACTAGTAATTTCAATTCCTTAACTACTTCCAATTAACCACTTGTCTAGAACATGGACTTTTAAGGTGCTGTCTAGTCTCTTTGGCACAACTAGGTGGCATCATATATATAAATATATACATATATTTTGTATATATATATAAATATAATATATGTATATTATATAACTCTAGGAGGGCCTAGAGTTATAAAGAATTGTCTTCCTGAGTTCAAATCTAACCTTATACATTTACCAACTGTGTGATCCTAAACAAGCCACTTTACAGTTTCCTCATCTGTAAAATGAGTTGGAGAAAGAAATGGCAAAGCATTCTAGTACTTTTGCAAAGAAAACCCCAAATTGAGTCAGGAAGAATTATATGCAACTAAACAATGACTGAACAGTAACTAGGTATCTAGGCTTAAGGGACTTGCCAATGATCACAAAACTTCTATAATATTTGTCAGAGGCAGGACCTAGAATCAGCACTCCTGTTACAAAGAGAGAAAAGGATGAAGTAAATTACTTAAAATTATAGGATCATAATCACAGACTTGGACTTGGGAGGGACCCCTTGGCCAATTCATTTCTAGTCACACAGCTGGCTACTAACAGAACTATGTATCCCAGCTCCTTTCCCAGCACTGAACTGCCTCTTTTGCACTGGAAAGCAGCACCATGCCCCCAGTCCCCATTTCAGGGTAGACCAACCAAACCCCATGCAAACTAATATTAACTTGTTGTGAAATAATTCAGTGTGAAGTGATGTAGGAAAATCACATTCTTTAGCCAATTTGCAACCGCAAAAAATAGCTTCTTGTGCAACAACAGGGAATCATGCAAGTCACTCTAATTTATTGAAAAGCCCCCTGCAGTTGCTTATTCCCTGCTGGCTGGTAAAGGGATGTGTGAAGAAACATGAATTCAAATAGGAAGCAAGCAGGTAAGAACTCCAGGGTTCTGTGAAAGTTTGCCAATCTAAGCCAACCAATGTAAAGCCAGAGTCTAGTTTATTTGCTATATGTCTACCATCTGGACACACAGATTTCATGAAGATATCCTTAGGTCCCCCAAAGAATACTCGAGCTAGGCATAGATCTCTTAAAGACTTTAACTAGAAATCAATAGGAAGAAGCAAACCTGAAACCAGTTTGTGGAGTATGTTATCCAGTTGCAAAGTCATGAAATCTTATGCTAACATTTTCCTATTCTGTACCCTGAACAATGGATATATTATTGGAAAAGGTGTATAGTGTATAGTATGTGTACTATAGGAAAACCTCTAGACTTAGGATCAGGAAATTCTGTCTCAGATACCAGCTGCATTACCACTGGTCAAATGACTTAACCTATATGAGCCTCAGTTTCTTCATCAGTAAAAACGAAGAAAAGAATAGCATCTTTTCACAAGATTTTTATGAGAATCAAATGAAGTAGCATCCTATAAGCTTAAAGTGCTACATAAATGTTAAATATTATGATTATGAGATACTAAGTATAGCGTTGAAAGAATAGCAGAGATTTTTTAGTCCAAACTCTTCAGTTCACAGATAAGAATACTAAGGCCCATAGAGATAAAGTGATTTTTTTCCCAAGGTGTCATAGGCAACAAGTAACAAATCCAATATTCATCCAAGTCAATGGGTATTAACCAATACCTGGTCCAATCTCCACACAGAGCTATCATTTACCCATTTCAGACACCTTCTCATGAAATCTTCTCTTAGCTCTCATGCATTCAGTTCTAGGCCAAGAGCCAATGCTACCATATCCATAAGACTCCAATCACTTCTATGCATTATATTTCACTAACTCCTGAGGAGAGGAGCTTACCAGCTTCACAATAACACATGTATGTGGAAAGAGTTTTACATTAGTCACTTCTGGCCAACACATGTGACTTAGAATTCCATTGAAAGGACCACAGCCCAAATACATTATCAGAAGTGGCCAAGGCATAGTCCTAGGCCTCTCTGGGTTCCAGGGAGTGGCCACTATTTATATTTCTATCCTCTACACACATACAATTTCCAATCATGATATTTAGTTTGCTATATCCATGTCAAAATAGAAGTTATTATGCTCCTCCTCCCAAATATCTAAATCTATTTAGAATATCACCATCTTTCTAATTACTGAATGTCATAACCTTAAGCCACTCTTGATTTTTCCCTCTCCCTCCCCCAATCTCTTTTTGGTCCCTCAATTTTATTATTTCTAACTTCATACCATCCCCAGCATCATTTCTTTCTCACTGATTATGCTACCACTATCCTAAACTAGGATCTTATCACTTCTGGCTTGTATTATTTTAACAGCTTTTCAATTGAATTTCAATATCTGTTTCCAGTCCTTACATAGTTGCCAAATTAACATCCTTAAAACATAGCTATAACCACATTACTCCCCTGCTCAAAAATTGTCAGTGGTCCCTATATGATAAATTTGGACTCCTTAGCTTGATTGTCAGAAAGCTCCACAATATGGTTTGCACCTATTTTTCAAGACATTTTAGATTCTTCTTCTTCATGTATTCTTAGTTTTAGCCAAACAAGTTATTCTCCAAAGTACAAATGTTATTTCCCATCTCTATTCTTTTGTATAAGGTCTCCCTTAGAATATTCTCCCTTCTCATTTCTGCTTCACAGAATCCTAGACTTTCTTTAAAATTCAACTCAGATACTATTTCTTATGTAAAACTTTGGTTTTTCCCAATTTTATTCCTCAGTCAAAAACTCATTTGTTAGACTTTATATAGTCATTATATAATTCTTGAAGACAAGAATCATTTCATGTTTTCATCTACCTCTAATTACTAGCATAGTGCTTTATACAATGTAGACAATAAATATCTGGGGAATTTTAATTTATTAATAGTAAGTCTAAATAAAAGGGATCCAAGGATTTTTTTCTTTCTTAGAAGAGTTATTTGGGGTGCAGGGGAAGAAGAAAATATGGGGAAGAGCAAATCAAATATTTGGGAAAGCTAAGGGAAATTACAAAACAACAATGAAGTTATAGTAAAAGAGCATAGTAAGCACTTAGTATATATTTTTGATTGATTGATTCTTGGACTTAGACTCAAAAGATCTGCATTCAAATTTTGATTATTAATTGTAGAGGGCTGAAACTATTGAGTCAATGCACTGAGGTCAGGACTGCTGAGCACTTGAGGCTAACTACCGATTGGACAATACTCTAAGGGCATATTCTTGGAAAATGGTCCTTCCCACTATCCTGTGCTGGCTCAATGATTGGTATATACAGAGGATTGTAGGAGGAACTAAGGGGTGGAGTAAGACTGACCAGAATCACTCTTTGCAGTAGACAAGGGAGAAGACGGTATTGTGGAGATTCTGCTTACATCCTGTTCAATCCTGTGTCTAAAGACCAAGAATAAAGAGTAAGGACTTTTGCTTATCCTGACTCTGGATGATTCTGGAGTGTCCTGGGTACTAACGCTGTCGTCACAATTAACTATGTGACTGTCAGTGTGCCATTTCAACATTTCAGTGCCTCAGTTTTCTCATCTGAGAAATGAAGGTCAATCATTCAACAAAAATATACTAACCACCTACAATGTGCCAAGCACAGCATGAGATATCTGGGTTACGCTGAGAGATATCAAGTTTTTGTCCTCAAGAAATTTGCATATTATTAGAAGAAACAAAAATATACATAATTTTTAAAATCAAGGATAGGGACTGAACCAGCAATTTAAATGGTAGAAGAGCTTTCCAATGTAGAAATTCCCTCTACAATGTATGCTGGCATCTCTTCTGCAACTTGTAGTTTGAAAAGGTTGCTTAGAGCACTAGGACACTTAAGTTTTGCAAGGTCACATTTAGTCAAGGTTAGCAGTGGAACTAGAGCTTCTTGACTCCAAGGTCAAATTTCTCTGCATTGTACCATGTAATCTGTCATACAAAGAAAATACAAGATGACTTTTTTGTGGGGAAAGAAGTTGCAGATGGAGGATCTAGAGGTTGAAGTATTAGAACAGTGGTTCTCAAACTTTTGTTTTCAGTATCTTTATCCTATTAAAAATTATTCAGTATCTCTACAAAGCATTTTTGTTTATCTGGATTATATTCATAGACACTTGCCATATTGGAAATAAAAACTATTTTTGATTTGTAGACCCTCTAAAAGGGTTTTAGAGATCCCCAGGATTCTCTAGACCATACTTTGAGAACCACTGTATTAAGAAGTACCCAGTTTAAAAGATCTGAACTCAGCTTTGAAAGAAACCTGAGATTTTAAAAAGTGGAAATAAGGAGGCAGTGCATTCCAGGCTTGATGACAACCTATGCAATAGCATCAAGAGTAGAGATGGAAGGCAGAATGTGAAGGATAGCGTTGACCAGCTTGGCTGGACTGTGGAGTTTGTGAAGGGATATAATGTGTCTGGAAAGTAGGCTAGAATCAGATTGTTGAGGACTTTAAATGATACTAATAATGCTTACCTTGGGAGATACTAACAAGATGATAATGTTATTATGCTATTAATTTTTAATATTAATCATACTAAATGTTTTATGATGATAATAAATGATACTAATAATACTTAATGCTGCATACCTTATAGAATGTTTGTGAGGAAGATACTTTGTAAGCTATAAATTATCATGTAAAGGTACTTATTAAAAGCCAAATAAGAGTTTTTTTTCCAATTTAAAGCTTTCAAATAGGAACAAAAGAAGGAAAACAGTGAAATAGCCATTTTAAAATGCCACCCTCTTGGGAAACATTAGCATAAACCAATTTAGAAACTGGGACCTTGGTGACTGTGCTCAGTGCTGAGATGAATGAATGAATAAATAAATGAGTGCTAGATCAGAACCAAACAGAGAAAAGAACCCCAGAGG
The DNA here is from genome assembly GCF_902635505.1 of Sarcophilus harrisii. Taxonomy (NCBI): domain Eukaryota; kingdom Metazoa; phylum Chordata; class Mammalia; order Dasyuromorphia; family Dasyuridae; genus Sarcophilus; species Sarcophilus harrisii. Next base: position 394,310,560 of record NC_045427.1, on the reverse strand, counting down.
GAAGAGATCTTGAGGAAATAAAAAGATTTGACATCAGACTGGCTCATATGGTTAAACTTTGGCCCCAAAGATTCCATGCTACAAGCTATAAAGTTGAAGTTGCTTTTCAGGTTCAAAAGAGAAGTCCTCTGAGGAAGTAGATTATTGGCTCATATGCTTTCCAGTTCCCCAAACAGGATTCATCTTTCCTTCAGATCTTCTCTCCTCCTTCCCTCCTTCCTTTATCAAAATGTAATCTGGATAACATGGAGTAAAAGCTTACTGTAATTCATCTGACAAATGACTGATCCATTGATTAGATGGAAGGAAATGATAGAAGCCAAACTATTGTGAAGAGTGGAATGAGAATTCTAGATAAGTGTATGGGAAGGGGGGGTGGGAGCCAGTGGGAGTAAGAGAGAAGCACAAAACCAATCTCTCCTAGTTTTCAAGTTCATTCCCCAACCACTGTGGCTGACCAGTTGACAATCTGTTTAGATGAGGTTTTGAATCAGAGAGGGGGAAAAAAACACCTGAGGTAAAATAGATGCATGAGACAGACAGAAGTTTGAAGAGACTCAGATGATGTGGGATTTCAGCTTTTTCTGCCAAGAGCAAAGATGGCCTTAATTTCTAAGACTGACACTTCTCCTTTCCTTATACAAATTATTAAAGCTAGATCCCAGTCAAGTACACAATAAGCGGAAAGAAAAGGGAAAAAAAGTCACCATCATCTTTTATTTGTATAACACAGACTCCTGGATAACAACAATTGTAGGCACTGGGTGAAAATAGCTAGCTGAGTTTGGACATTTGTTGAGAAAAAAAGTAATCTGAATTCATTTATATTTATATGTGAATGACCCATTGGGTGTGATGCTAGAGGCAAAGTGATAATTTATAGAGATCAAGTTAACAGCAGACAATTCATAGGATAATGAAATTATTCAAGTAGGAAAGGGTCTTAGAGATCATTTGCAAAAATCTCCAGAACTCACACATATGAGATACTTTATAAAAGCTTTCTTGCTTATTTGCTTGATTCATTCATACCATGGCCCCTGTCTGGAATACCAAATTCTCCTTTTTGGGGGCCTTATTTGTACCCATCTTTCAGGGCCCCAGTTAATATTACACCTCCTCAAAGTTTTCCACACCTTCTGAGAACCACAATGATCCCTCAAATTTGAACTCAGTCCTCCTAACTTAAATTCCACTTTCTTTTTCACTATACCAGATTCTAACATTTCCATTTGTTGAAATAGCACCTAAATTTTGTCTTTTAGATCCTGGGAATCTTTCTATGCCAAAGTACACCTCACCTTGGCATTTTATCATCAATCCTATTCATTTCTAGAAGACATTGGCTGAGTTCCTAGGTGTGCATATTAAGAGACCATAATATTAGTATCTTACATTTGTAATATTCTTCTAAAAAGTTTTTGCATATATCTTGTGTGGCAAGCAGATGGTGCAACTTACAGAGAGAAGTAGGTTTGTTATTACACTAGTTGTATGAGCTTCGGTAAGCAAATAGAGCATTTCCCCAGGGATTGAAATTTAAAGTTTTCTGTCTGTACTTGCACTGCATCAATAGCATAAAAACATTTGAACATATTAAAACTTAGCAAGTTTCGAGTGAAAACAGAAAGCTACCAAATGGCATGTTTTTGGTATGTTTCCTTCATCCAAACTTTGACTCTTAAGGTGAGTTCTTTTCCCAGGACCAAAGACACTGGTTCCAGTAGTAGTTTATCAGCATTCCAGACTCTTCATTTATGGGAACTAGAACTCCTGGGTTTATAGGTCTATCTTCTCCCAAGAGATCTCATCACCAAGACACCTTAAACAACAGGATTATACATAGGAAAAAGTTCAGGCTCCAAAATTAGGTTTAAATGTCACTTTTGATTCTAATTACCTGGGTAATCATGGGTAAATCATTTAATTTCATTTGGTCTCAGTTTTCTCACCTGTAAAATCAGAGAAATGGACTTGTTACCCTCTGGAGTCCTTTGTAAATCTAAAATCTTCCTTGTCCCAGTCAGTGCAATTTTGTCTTTAAAAAAGTGAAAGTTTCATTTTATACTGCTTTGTCCCAGATAAATTTTGCAAAATTTGATCCAGGTACCAAAACTGTCAGATTGCAAGTTGCTTTCCTGAGAAGTAATATAAACATGGAGGATAGAGATCAGGCTGTCAGTAAGAAAAGCTTAGATTCTAATCCTGTCTCTTAACATTTATTAGCTGGAATGACCATGAGCAAATCAATTAATTTCTCTGAGTTTCACTCTCCTCATCTATAAAATACAGATGCTCAGTTAGATATCTTCTAACTCTAAATCTGATTTCTAGTCCTTCATTCTGTAAAACTATTACCTCTGATTTATATAGTGGGTTTTTTATTGGTGTTTTGTTTTGTTTCTAAATAAAGTTTTTTAGGACAACTCTGTGAGGTAAGTGATAGCAAATGTATAATACCCATTTCATAGATAAGCAACATGAGGTCCATCCATGTGAAGTGAACAGGCAAAGCTCCTATTAGGAGTGTCAAGGAAACCTTTTTAATCTTTTGATACAAAGTCTCCTTTTTTCACTATATTATAGAATCATCCCTTACTCTGAAAATTGCAGAAGTTGAAGGAATGTAAAACTATCCGATTTACCCAGCTAATGCAATTGGTGGCAAAGTTAGGACTAGAATCCAGACGCTCTGGATCTCAAAGATCCAGGGCTCTTTGAGTTCTATATCTCAGAGAGAGAGAACCAAAATGGTGGAGTAAAGGCAAGAACTTGCCAAGCTCTCCCCCAAATCACTCCAACTTTCTTTAAATTATGGTTTTAAACAAATTTTATAGCACCAAAACACCCAAAAAGATGAAGTAGAACATTTTCCTACCTATTATATATCATTCAGAACTGATTTTTCTTATAAGTTATTGCTCCTTCAGCTGTCTGTACATAGCAGTCAGTGATACCCAAATTACTTTTTACAGACTTATTACTTGTTACAGACTTATTACATAATAGTTCTTCTTCTCTGCAAGGTTTTTATATTTATAGTGGAGTTTTTGTGATACTTGAACTCCCAAAAATTGGTTCTAATTGATTATTTTCAGTCATTGTTTCCAGATGGTTCTTTGGGGAAGAAGTTGAGAGGCAGAGAGAACTTTTCAGTGACCCTTCGCATTACACTGCATAAATAAATAACTATAAATAAGACTAATTAGTGGTCATTTCACCTGACATATTTTCCTGTCCAGTTAGTATCTATAGAATGTTTATGATTATACATACATAATCTTTATCAAATTCCCAAAGAAAGGAGTGAAGAAGGAAAGAATTTGGAATTTACCATTTTAAAAGCAAATACTGAAAATGTTTTTACATGTAATTGGGGAAAAATCAAATACAAACTAAATAATTTTAAAAGACCATAGCATATTTAATTTGAATTGATGACGTAATAGGATCTTGAGATTTTAAAACTAAAAGGTACTTTAGAGTTTAGGCAGGAGTCCAAATAAAGAAGTTAGTTAAAGCTAGAGAGATTCAATGACTTTCCCATTGTCACACAGAAATTGAGAAAGAACAAAAATATCTGAAATAGGTTATATGACTTTAAAGCTAATGTTCTTTTCCATTCTACAACCCTGCTTCCTCAAGCAACTACCAAAGGCTTAAAGCAACTCCTATCTGTATTCAATCTTCCTTTTTTATTACTATTATTATGGAAAAGAGGAAAACACAACTACCAAAGAAAATAGAAATGGATAGCTCTTCAGTGAAAATCTTATTGGGTAAAAAGCTCATACAACACCAAGTGATTTATGGTGGCCCACGGGAGCTTCCTTGAGCACATCTGTGTGCATCCAATAAATCACTTGTCCAGTGAACTGGCATCTTCACAATGCTTCCATGGAAAGCACTCTGCTTGGACATTCTTCATTGGGTAGGGTTTAAACTGCTACTATATTTTTATTCCAATAAGAGGGCATAAAGACAGTAAGGGGGAAATTTGGAAAAGGGCTTCTTAAAATCAATATATTTTAGGGATAAAAGAGACCTTAGAAATGTCAGTCATATGAGGCATCAGCATATAGTGGAGAGAAATCAGAATGCAGTGAGACATGGGTTTGTGGCTTAGCTCTAACATCTTTCTAGCTATGTAACTCTGATCTAAGTAACAATTAGTCTAAGCCTTGTTTTCCTTTTCTTTAAAATGTGTATTTTAACACACAGCAATTCTTAAAGTTGTTGTGGGTTTTCATTTTGGTGACCAAAAGTTCTTATTACTTAGGATAACTGTGTTTTTATGGATGAAGAAACTGAGGCTTGAAGCTCAAAAGGCAAGAAAAACAATTTTCTTAAGGTCACAGGTCCAATAAGTGACAAGAGCAAGGCTTGAACCCAAGTTTTCTAATGAAAAAGCCATTGGTCTTCCCCCATTCCATCATGCGACCTCTGAGTCACTTGTGAGATTAGGATTAATTCACTGACCACTCTCAGTCATTTAAGTCCAGTAATGTTGCCCAATATTTCACTTATGCAATTCATCTTGAGGACTCCTTAAACTGAATAAATAATTGTATTAAAATGATTGGATGACTGGTCTTGCATCAGTGAAGGAGCTTCGGGATCAAAGATTCACAATCTCGGAAAGAACAAAAATCCCCATGATGAGCAACTGTTTCTAATCTCTCCATGATGACTGACCAAAAATCGGGTTCTGGTTCTTTCATCCTAAAAAAAGATAAATGGCATTAAATTGTATGGTTAGGACATAGCTCTACAAAGATATATGAAATAGCTCTATATAAGCCACTCTGCTGTAGGCTATATTAGCCTCTTCAAATCCTAATTTTCCTTCAGGGCTCAGTTCAAATTGTTTGAAATACTGTCCCTGATCACCCCCAGCCTCCATTTTGCTCCCTTTTCTTTAACAATACCTATAGCAGCTATTTTCTTGATTCATATATTAACTGCCATGGTTATACATCCCTTTCAAGTGCATCTTTCTTGTGTCAAACATGATCAACAATTCCATGAGGACAGGGACCACAGAACATGAGAGGTCTCAGTATATAGCATGATATTTAGATGTTTAATAGGTACTTCTTGTTGAATTAAATTAAATTTGACAAACTCCATTCCAGAAACACTGTAATGCCAACACAGCCCCTGTGAAAATGTTGGTGCCACATCAAACTAAGGAAAAGGATATATCTTATTAAATTGGGGACAGAGAGCATCTCTCTTCCTCTTTAGAATAATAATTGCAAGGGTAACTAGATGGCCCAGTGGATTGAGTACTGACTCAGAAGTCAGGAGGACCTGAGTTCAAATCCAGCCTCAGTCACTTAATACTTCCTAGCTGTGTGACCCTGAGTAAATCACTTAACCTCAATTTCCAAGTAAAAATAAATAAGTAAAAACTATAAATAAATAAGAATATTAATTGCAATAATAATCATAGACAATCATATTAATAGAATTTGGAAGTCTGGAGGGACATCAATAGTCACTTAGTCTAGCCCATACCTAAAATAAATAAACAAAAATTCCAGTCTTCACTTGAAGACCTTCAATGAGGGAGAACTCAGCACCTCCTAATGCAGTCAATACACTTTTGGACAACTCTAATTAGCAAGTTGTTCTTGACATCAACTTTAAATTGTCTCTTCAAAGTTTCGAGCAATTGCTCCTGGTTCTTCCATCCAGTAAGCCATAGAATTATAAGGACATTAGAGGTCCTTATTTCAACACCTCATTTTGCACAGGAGCAAATTGAGTCATAGAGAAGTAAAGTAACATGTCTGAAGTCATGCAGCTAGCTAATCCTAGGAGGGCTGAAATTTGAACCCAGATATTTTCAGTGTAAATTGAGCACTTTCTCTGTTGAACGTGGTTGCTACCCTTCAAAAAATATTTCATCCCTCTTTTCTATAACAGTCTTTCAAATTCAACTATGATGCCCTACCTCTCTTCTTTGAGCCTTCTCATAAATCAATTGTCCTTAGTTCCTTTAACTCATCCTCTCTGGCATAAAGGCATGGTCCTTCACTGTTATGGTTACCATTTTCTGGATGCTCTTTAATTTAACAATGTCTATCTCAATGAGAATGGCAGGCTTTTGTTCAGATTTTTCTCTCCCAAAATGATTCATAAGGCAATGTGAATTAATAATTAATTAATTAATTAAAAACAAAAAAGAAAAAATCAGCAAGTGGCAGCCAGAGTGAATATTATACTCTAGAATTTAGGGGCCCTCAAACTACGACCCGTGAGCCAGATGCAGCAGCTGAGGACGATTATCCCCCTCACCCAGGGCTGTGAAGTTTCTTTATTTAAAGACCCACAAAACAAAGTTTTTGTTTTTATTATAGTCCAGCCTTCCAACAGTCTGAGGGACAATGAATTGGCCCCCTATTTAAAAAGTTTGAGAACCCCTGCTTGGATGTTTCTCATCTGCAGTACGCACGCAGTACACAGTCCTAGAGACAGATACAAAGGGTGTCTCACCTATACTTCTAGAAACTTTGCCAGTTCACCTAAGTGATTCAGTAGATAGAGAACTGAACCTTGAATCAAGAAGACATGAATTGAAACCCAGCCTCATTGTGATTGTGAACAAGTCATTCAACCTCTGCCTCAGTGTCTCCATATGTAAAGTTGAAATAATACCACCTATCTCCCAGGGTTGTTGTGAAGATGAAATGAGATAATTTTGTAGAGTGCTTAGCACAATGCCTGGAACATAGTAAGTGTTATATAAATGTTAGCTGTTATTATTATTGCTCTCCAAAATTTCACTAGCATTTTTGGCTCCCACAAAACATACTGAATCTGCAGCATATTAAAATCCCCAAATATTTTTAAACAAAACTATCTAACTATGCCTCTGCCATCCTGTACTTATGGAATTGATTCTTTGGACTTTTGTGTCAGAGGTGGCATTTAGTTATATTGAATTTTAGATTTAGATTCAGATTTATGTCCAGTATGCATCTTGCTAATTTTTCACAATAAATATATGAGATACACTGTAAATGTTAGAAACACTATAGCTACAACATTCCGTGTTACCTATTAACTTACTTAGTAGGCTTAGGATGATTCCAGGAAGTCAATTTGTGATTGCTGCTTCCTTTTCTAGATGTTCACTGACCATCTTTTTAATGAACCATTCTATAATTTCCGAGATGTTTGCATTCATTGTCCTATCTTTGTAGGTCCAAGTGCTCTTTTCCTTTTTAAGAATCAGCATAACATTTGATCATCCTTAGCTCTACAGTAACTCTCCTGATCTCTGATCTTTCAGAGATCATTGACAGAGCTTCAACAATCACATTTCACTGTTCTTTCAAAACTCAGAGTTGTAATTCATCTTTGTAGAGGTAGCTTTGCCTGGTCAGTCAGTTAGTTTGATGGGAGAATACTTGGGCCAGAGTCATGAAAGACACAAATTCAAATCTGGTCTCTCAGACACTTACTAGCTTTGGGACACTGGGCAAATCAGTCAATCTCTGCCTCAATTTCTTCAACCATAATACTTAAATAATAAACCCTTATTTAGGAAACTTGAATTCTTTTAGGTTAAATATATGTTTTCTTATAGTATCCATGAAAGTAGGAGGGGAGCAAGGATTAGAGCAGGCACAGGGCTTTCTGAACCCCTGGAGCAGATCCTAGGCCAGGTGGAAGGAAAAGGGTACAATCATCTGTTCAACATCTTTACTACTACCTCATCATTCATGGACTTTACATAGGCCTTTGGAGAGGGGAAAGTGACTGCAGCTGCCAAGCAGAAAATGGAGGAACAAACCCCAAGTTGCCTCAATCAGCCTTCTTTCCAAATTCCTATGAAACATCCCAGGACCACAGACTGACTGAAAATCAAAATTATGAACACAAGGGACTTCCTTTCTTCCCCTCCTTTAGCTACATTCATTAGCTCCCCACTACCCATCTACCCCTTAATAATGAAGATATCTGCTTCAAAGGACATCATGTCTCATCCTCTCACACCTGGGTTGTAGGACAAATGAAGAGGATATTGTCCTTTAGCTTTAGCAACAGGAATTAGAGGTCACAGAGTTCTGGATACAGAGAATGATTGCTTGGACCTCTTCCACTGTATTATCTAAGGCAGAAATTATGACTTGGGCCCTCCTTCTCTATATCGACCTCCCCAGATCCCTACCAGTTCAATGATATGTGCTTAAAATGGGTACTGTCTAAACTACTCATGATCAGACCAGGACAGAAAGAGAATGGTTCCTTGATCCTCAAGGCTATTGTTGACTACCGCCTGGGCAGCAGGAACTTTAATAGCAAGAGTGTTTGTATTACTGATGCTGCTCCTGCTGGTCTAGGCTGTGATAAGTCTGGCTGCTGACTACAGCTGGGGTCTGAAAACTGCTCTTAACCACAGTTGGGTTCTGAAGACTTGAGGATCACAGTCAATAGATGAAAGACAGACACAGACACAGATCTTTCCTCCCCATGCCTAGATCTATCTCCATGAACAAGTTCTTTTCCAGAGCCATGACTAAGGCTCCTATTTACAGACAATCCTGGAGAGGAAGAAATCAAGCCTGCCTGTAGATAATTCATCTTCCCTGTGACCATGAGTGCCAATGTACATACATGACTAAGGTTCATTTATGGAATAATTATAGAAACACATGTGCCACTAGACTTAATCCTTATGAAGAATTTATTTAAATAAATCAACCAAATAGTTCTCTAAATTAAAATAAAAGTGTTCTCTTCTATCTCTTTACTTTTGTCAGTTGTCAACTCAGGTTCATATCCTGGCTCCTTGAAATCAGTGTCACATTAGGCAAGTCATTTTGTTCCTCTGAGGTTCAATTTCCTATAAAATAAGAGTGATTAACTAGAGAACCTCCAAATTCCCTTCCACCTCCAAATCTGGGATCATGCATCTATGAATTCCCTGTTTTTGAGCTGTCATTTTTAATGTAAGTATCATTCTCTTTTGCAGAGAAAGTAGAAACAAAATAATTGAGCAGCTTTTCTGCCTTTCTGTTGTCAGTTATCATTGTGTCATCCATCTATCTCTGGTGTGATCTTATTCCTTCTTTGAGTCCTCTCTTTTTCTTCCATATAGCTTTAAAAACAAAAATCTATTTTCTGTCTTTAGCTTTCCTTGCTAGGCTTAATTCATTCTGAGTTTAAGCTTTCCAATATCTTATATTTGGAGAGCAAATAACAAATTTTAAAATAATTTGTTTTTTTTTCATTAATGTGTAATCTGTATCCCCCCCCCCCACTGCTCCACAACTGAGTGAAAGAAAAAGAAAACCCTCATCAAAAAATGCAAAGTCTAGCAAAACATGCTCCAAAATGCACATCTTTTTCTGCATTTTAAATTCATCCCCTCTCTGGCAAGAGGTATCATGTTTCATGTTCAGTTTTCTAGACTCCTGCATTATTATTACACTGATCAGAATTTTAAAGCTTTTCTAAGTTGTTTTTCTCTATGTTTTCATCATATAAATTGTCCTTCTAATTCTGTTCACTTCACTCTGCATCAGTTCAAAAAGGTCAACTTAGTTTTCCTCTGAAACTGTCCATCTTGCTATATCTCTTGACATAATAATATTCTATTACATTTATATACCATAATTTGGTTAGTCATTCCTTAGTAAGCATGTACCCCCTTAGATTCTAATTTGGGGCTGCTATGAAAAGAACTTTTTGAATATTTTGTGCAAATAGACAATTGTTATCTTTCTTTGATCTCATTGAATCTATAGGCTTAGAAGTAAAGTAGCTAGGTCAAGCTAGTTTTTGAGGTCTAGTTCCAAATTCCTTTCCAGAATGATAGAACCAATTTACATCTACCAATCATGGGGAAATGTGTCAGTTTTCTTGTAACCTCTGAAACATTTGTCCTTTTTCTTTTAATGTTGTCTCTACCAATCCACAAGTAGTAAGAAGTCTTCAATGTTGCTTTAATTCGGATTTCTTTGAGTATTAGTGGCAACTATGTGACTTCAGTGGATAAAGCCTTGGGCCTGGAGTCAAGAAGACCTGAGTTCAAAATCTGGCTTCAGACACTAGTTATGTGACCCTGGGCAAGTCACTTAACTCCTATTTGCCTTAGTCTATTAGAGAAGGAAATGGCAGACCACTTGAGTATTTTTGCCAAGAATACCTCATGGATGGCATTAGCATTCTATGCTTCACAGGTTCAGAAAGAGTCAGACATGACTGAACAACAATAACAACAAATTATTAGTGATTTGGAACATTTGTTCTTACTGTTGTTAATAGCTTGGATTTCTTCCAATGAAAAATGCTTATTTATGTCCTTTGACCCTTTTTCCATTGAGATGGTTCTAATTCTTATACATTTGATTCAGTGCCTCATATCTTGAATAGTAGATTATTATGAGAGAAAATTGTTGCAAAAGGTTTTTCTTTCCCATTTATCAAGTTTTAACTAAATTAGAATTATGAGTTCATGCCAATTTACAAAATGTATATAGGATTATAGGTCTAGAACAAGACTTGAAAGATTATCTAATCCAACATCCTTATTTTACATATGAGGAAACTGAGGCCCAGGGAATTTAAGTGATTTACTCAACTTCATGCAGGAAGTACACAACAGAGTAGGATTTGAATCCAGTTCCTTTAACTCCAAAGTTCATATAATTATCTTATTTATCTCTATAGAAACCCTATGACATAGATAAGGCATTATTATCTACATCTTATAAGTGACGAAGTCAGATCAGAAAGGTTAAACTCCTTGTCCAGAATCATGTGGCTAATTAATGGTAGTACTGAGAATTGAACTTAGGTTTCCTCACTCCCAGTCCAACATAGTCCAGTATTTGTTCTCACCTTCTCCCTTCCTTTTTCTTCCTCCCTCTTTCCTTTCTCTCTCCTTCTTTCTCAGTGAGTATACAATAAGCCAAAGATTGGAATATTGTCATCCTTAAATTTTGAACTGAAATACAAGATTATGAGGAGTTATAGAACATGGACAAGGGCATACATTCATGGTTAATGGAATTAGCAATCCAAATTTAGAGTATGGCTTGATAATTCATGTAGACAGAGCTCTCCAAATATCTATCTCAGACAAATATCTACCCATCTCGATGTTAGATGAAAATATCTCTGTCTAGTCTTGACATGGGGTAGACAAGTGTTTTATTATCAAGGCCTTTTTGGCACACTGTAGCTACATATACCATATAGACAATGTCTGATAGTCTAGTGCATCAACTTGAGGACCTGTCTGAAAGCTTCAGACAGGAAGCTCTCAAAAACATTAGTTTACAAAATTAGGTCATTTTCACCTAGTAAGGCTATGAACAAATGGAATACAGGAAAGGTCACTTTTGATGGGAGTGTAAAGTGAGAAAAGTCTAGAGCAAAGGGATCACAGGAAGTACCTGACTATAAAGACATGTGGAGGTGCTGAGCACATAGGCAATAACAAAAGGACCTTGGGTGTTCAAACTGGTCAGAAAGGAAGTAGGTTGGGGAGAAAAGGTCTTTCTGAAATTTCCCCTTATTTGCAATTCTGCCCAAGACTGGCTCTGCTCTTTCCTCCCCAGTTCAAGAAGGAGAAAAGTCCATTCCAGCAACCTTGCTCTAGGGACCAATTTGACATTGATTCATATTCACAGTTTCACAATCAGAGGAGAAGAGCATCTACAGCTAAGGTCTGTTTATACACTGATCATAATCTTTCATGTCATGTTCTTTTTTTCATAAACCAATGCTGCTCCTTTGAAGCATTAGGTATCTTCATCCTAGCTTCTTTACTCTGTTCTCTTGGGAATTAAGCCTGCTGATCAGAGTATCAAGACCATTTTGCAAACACAAGACACTGGGTTTCAAGAAGCAGCAAATAGTCCCAACTCTATAACCAATTCACTGTGTGACCTTGGGCAAATTGCTAACTGAAATGAGATCTCTTACAGCTGTAACAATCTATAATTCTATCTACAAATAAAGATAATAACTTGTAATTCACCCAGCTATTCCCTAAATCTCTCAGTTCTTTGCTTTTGTTCAAGAGTCATATAATCAGAGATTCATAAAATCTTTAGAGCTGGAAGAGACCTTAAAATAATGGTAGCAGGTTAGTGCAGTGAGTAGCGTGCTGGACTTAAAGAGTCAGGAAGGCCTGGATTTAAATGATGCTTGAGATATTTTATGCTATGTCACTTAATCTCTCTCAGTCTCAATTTCCTTATTTGCAAAATATGAAAGGTTAGATCTGATGGTTTCTTGTCCCTCACAACTATAAAAATATGACCCTGATCCAATGCTTTCATTTTATAGATGAGGAAACTGAGAAGCTGAGGATTAAATGATTTTCTCAGAGTCATACAGCTAACACTTTCTACTATATCCCAATGTTTCAGGCATCCTGCATTTACTGTCACTTAAAAGGAAAGATGAGAACTTCTTAGGCAGGTATCAGAGCTCCTTCTCATGCACGGTCACTCAGCCATATTGCTAAGATCCTTTCCAGCTCTAAATCTTGTGACCCTATATGTTGCTTTCACGTTTAATTTTGCTCTTTTGGCTCAGGTGGAAATGGTTTGGAAATAAAGGACCCAGAAGAGCAATGAAAATTGTGCAGTTCTGTGGTTATAAATGTCTGTCTGTTAGTTATAAATGTTTCTATGTTATCGATCCTGTCTTATATTTTCCTTCACCTGAGTCCACAGATGTAAATGAAAAAGCAGAGAGAAGGCATCTCAGATCCAGCTAAATTGCCCAGCATACTACCTTGTACCTAGAAGGTACTAAAGAAATGTATGCTGAAATTGAATTCAGTTAAGTTGACTGACATTCTCTGTGCTTATTGCTGGCCCAAAGCATTTGTTCCACAAAAATAAAAAAATGAAAACTGTTGCTACATTCACCATCATATTCCAAAGAATATAAAACCTCAAAACCAAGGATTCCCCAAACCATGAAAAGAAACCATACTGCAATTCAGGAAACCCAGGTTCTTGTCCCAGCTTTGCCACTAATGAGAGTGACCTTAAACAAATCATTTAACTTTTCTAGGTCTTTTTCCTTCACCAGAAAGCCATAAGGTTAAAAAAAGAGCTCTTTTGACTTCAAAGTTCTATAATATTTGTATTAGGGACAAGAAGTCTTAGTATGAGGAACTATGCATCTTTATATGTATCCCCAGTGCCTTTTTTAATAGCTAGCTGCCCAGTAAAAAAATTTCATCAGTAATATAAAAATTAAAAAATCAGTAAAATTCAGTAAAGAATTTGTATGCCTTTCATCTGCAGACCAGCCTGGCTAATTTTGGAAAGGTATCATTGACAGCTTAGCCTCAGATTGGTAGATTTTGAGTCCAAAATAAAACTCTTGAAAACTTAAGTGGTAGAAGGGTTATAATCTACATTGGTGGAGAAAGATGAAAAATGCTAATCACTATGAAGAAGACCAAAAGGAAGCTAATAAAGATAATGATGAAGATAGAAATGAAGATGAATGAGGTGATGACAACAACCTCTCTAAACATCCCCCCAGGAATCTTTTGTCTGATTTTAGTGACTACTTTCTTTCTCTGTAACTATGCAGGTATACCTAACTTTTATTTAAAGAATGAAAATTCTTTAATGTTCTTTTCTTTCTTTTGATCAGTAATAAAAAATAAAATAGAAGACAGGCCTTGAACTTAATAGGACAAGACATAACAATAACCCTAGGCAACTATTTTTAATGCAATTATCTCAGGAATTTTTGAGAGAAGAGAGAACTAAGTGGGAAGAAAGAATTTTCTAGATATAAACTAACTCCTGAGGAGGAAGTCCATTTGGGGGGGGGGGGTGAGAGGAGAATTAATGCAGGGAATGTATTTCTAATAGGAAAAACTTCATGTAGTATATCATTCAGCAATCCTTGTTTGTTTTCATGCCAGGAAAGTTATTGAATTAATTGAGAGAGGGTAAAAGCATAATGTCTCTAACACCATGATAATTAGTGATTTTCTTCTGGAAAACTCATCTAGATGTCTTGACATAGTTCATATTGTCATTTGCAACATTATAGTCATAGTAGTAGCAGATAGAGTTAGAGGATTTGAAAAACTCTGAACAACCTTGACATTAACTATTGGGTCCAAGAGATAGAAAGCAAACAATTTGGGAGAGGAAGGAGAAAGAGGCTTGTTTACTTGATTGCTTGTTGTCAGGGGAAAAGCTATATACATTTTGCCAAAAAAAAAAAAAAGACTGTCTCTATATTTTTTAGATGTCAAGGTATAAGATGTATATCTTATACAAAATAGGGAGAAGTATATATCAAGGTCCCTTTTATTAAAAGTTATAGGGTTTTGTTTTTTTTTTTGCAGTTACAACATGCATTATATATGGTATCTCATTTGGTTCTTCTAACAAAAATGTGAAAAGAATATGGAAAGTATTTTCACCCTTTTTATATGTGAGGAGAAGGCCCTGGAAGAGGTTTGATTGCACAAGTTATTTTCACTAATAAAGAACTGAGACTCAGACCCAGGATTTCTATCTTCTAATCACTATTCAATACACACAAGTCTCCAAAGACAACCTCTGCTGCTTTCTCTGTTGATATTCAAAATGAGAACATCTGAGTCAACTTGATGCTCAGCATTACCAGTATGAATGATTGGAAGGCTTTCTCCCTCCACCCAATCATTGTACCCATCTCTCTCTACCCAACTCTGATTTAAATTGCATGAAGAGAAACGGGAAGCAGGGAAATTTTCACTTATCTGGAAGATGCTAATTAGTCCCCAATCTTCAGTTAAGACATCTGTATATTTGCTGCATTCCCAAATATCCAAAACAAGTACTTTTGACAGCATTGTGATATGCATCAAGTAGCTAGACAGCATATAATATTTTTTGAATTAGATAGCAATTAACTCTTCTTTGGGAAAGATTTTTCTCAAGGTCATATAGCCAGGTTCTTTTTGTCAGGTTCTCTTAGGAAAACTCTTTTCTCAAGTTCCTGATGATGATTTTCACATTAAAACCAGGTGATGAGGTACTTACAATATTAGAGGTTTATTTATCAATTTGCCACACCAAATGAAAATATAGCAGTTTTATAATGAATGTGAATTGTTTGCCCCCATTTAAAATGGCCTAATCCTTTTAGTAAAGAGATTTTAATAAGCTGTGGTGAATACAGGTTTTTAGAGGTTAGCAAAATAGTTAAAGGCAGCAAGTGGCATAGAATCCTTCTCTTCCTTCAGAACCCAGCTCAAATATCACCTTCTACCTGAACCCTTTCCTGATCCTCAACTTTTAGAGACTCCCTCCCAAATTTCTCTGTAATTATCTTTATATATGTACATGTATTTGTAATCACTCTAGTTAGAGTACAAGCTTATAACATAAGGATTATTTCATTCTTTGGGTTTATATCCCCAAGGCCTGCTAGTACTTAAAAGGAATTTAATAAATGATTCTTAATGGATTAATTGTGGATATAGTCTTGGACTTAATAAACCTGGATTCAAGTTCTTCCTCTGCCATTAACTATTTGTATGACCTTAGGTAAGTAACTTTAGTTCACAGGATATCTGTTTCCTCATCTGTAAAATGTGTAAGTTAGACTAACAAAGTTTCTAACATTGTGTGAGGCAGGTTGGTAGATAGGTAGTATGGTAGGTAGAACACTGGGCTTTACTTAAATTTGGAAGAACTCAAGCACTAGCTGTGTAACTTTGGGCAAGCCACTTAACCTGTTTGCCTCATTTCCTATAGAATGAGTCTAACAACAATACCTACCTGGAAGAGTTGTTGTTAGGATCAAATGAGATTATGTTTGTAAATCACTAGGCCAAAATAATAATGTAGTAAACCCAGCACAGTACAAAATCTTCTCTATTAAATTTATAAGAAACTGAACACTGAAGATCCTCTTGACAAAGATGTCAGTTTAAAAGTCTGATCATCCATCTATAAAGGAAAAACCAAGAAGGTGAATAATGAATTACTGATTTAATGACATGCAGTTAGACAACCAATTTGTCCATTTTCCCAATAAACCTATTACTGAGTGCATACTACAGATGGATGATTGATAGAGAAGGGAAGACCTCAACAAGTGGTTTCACGGCTATAGAAAATTCCCAAATGAAAAAGTGCTATCTAACACTTCAGGTCAGTACCTTCTTTACAACTTAAGAGGCTAGAGAGTTGATTAGGCCTTTGACAGGTTAAATGCCTTGTCCAAAATCACATATCCAATATGTCAGAAGCAAGATTTGAATCTAAGTCCTGGATCCAAGTCTCAGCTCTCTATTCAAGCTATATACCATGATGCCTTTAATATTTACCTATATCATCTTATATAACACACATAAATGTGTATGTGTCTGCGGAAAGAGGGAAAGAGAGGATACCAGTGGTGAACTTGCTCTCTTGCTTATCTCTGTGTGTATGGATACATGCATGTGTATGTGTATTATATACATGCAAAAACATGGGTAAACAGAGCTAGTCTTCCACTGGTATCCTCACAATTTTTAGGGAAGAGGAAGAAAGTCCCCAGCACATTCAGTGGGCCCTCTCTTATGAGCTTAAAGCAAAATAAAGGTAAGAGTCTCACATAGCTAATTAGTCATTGACTGGTCATAATGTACATCAGTAGACTAATTTGCCAAATAAGTAGATCATAAACCTTTATGCATATATATGTATGTGTGTATGCTTTGTGTATATAACATAAATTTATCTGTAGCAAACATCAAATATGTATTGTGTGAAATACATATACAACATATATTTATACAATGGACAAATGCTAGAAATGAGCAATGCATGAGCTGTAACCAGAACTGAATATGAATAGGAAATCCATCTGCCTCACATTTAGGATATTTTACAGTATTTTCAATGATCTTGAATGACTCTTTAAAACAAAACCTTGTCTTTTTTATGTCAATATTCTGCTAATGTTATATGCCTATGAATCACAAAACACTACAGTACAAAGAAACAAAGAAAAAGTGACCCTAAAAGCAAGGAGACAATACAACTGAACATATCATCATCTTATGATGGAAAGAAATGGATGATCAGGAAAGAATGCAGGTCAGTTAAGTAACAAGTGGGAAGGATGACAAATGGATGGTCTGAGGGCAGCCTTGTTACTTACATATAGGCAAAAAGGCTACGGTTAAAACAGCACACTGGAAAGACCTTCTATGGAGATTTTATAGGAGAAAATGGAAGACTCCTCCAATGTAAAAGGCATGAAAGGGATAGAAATTTTCACTGTTGGATATAATAAGTGAAATGAGAGATCCAATGATGTATTGACATACAGAATTATTCTTTCAGTGGATACTATAACTCTGTCAATCACAATGTCAGAAGAATTAAAATTGTAAATGACAAAAAAGTAATAATAGGACTCACAGCAAATGTCATGAAGTTGTAACATTTTACCAGTGATATAAGAAGTAGCATGGCAGTGGATAGAGCACTAGATCTGGAATCAGTAAAACTAAGTTCAAGTTCAACCTTAGACAAGGATTCACTGTGTGACCCTGGCCAAGTCACTTAACCTCAAAATACATTGGCATTTTAATCTATTGAACAAAAAAATGGCAAACTACTCTACTATATATGAAAACTTCATCAACAGTATGGTACAGGAGTTCAGGAAAAACTGGTGATTGTACAACAAGTGGAATAAAGGACATAAAAGACATACATAATACTAGGAAGGGAAATGAACTGATGACAAGTAAAGAATAAAGCCCCAGAGAGACAGTGCAAATGTTGCAATGAAATCCTCGAGAAATCAAAAGAATGAGAATAAGGTCTCCAGTGTACTAAGTAAAAATTTTTATGGGAGATTTTCAGAAGGAAGTTGTTAAGGATTGCTTCAGGAGAGAAGAGATGGGATAAAATATGTGCCACTTTAGGGAGGAACCAAATCAGTAAGGTAATAGATCTATTCAAGAATCTGAATATTATTTTATCAATCTTCGATTTGCTCTTCTCCATACATTATGTTATTTGCTCCTATGTTAACTCCATGAATTAAATAAAACAAGAATAGTTACACTCCACCCCCCTTTACAGACAGCAAAAGTGAAGTCTCTCTAGACTTCCAAATATCAAGCACTGAGAGATAACCATTGTAGATACAAAAACATGAAATAAATAGTTAACCCTGTTCTCAAAGAGCTTACATTCTATTAGAAGGATGCATGTTCACAATTGGCTATAAGATATATACAAAATGAAAACACATTGAAGGGAGTAGGAGGAAATACAATATTTAAGTTAATCAAGAAAGGCTTCCTGAAAAGGTAGCATTTAAACAAAGTCTTGGAGGGAACTAAAGGTTTACAAGAGAGAAAAGAGAAGAGGAAGTGCATTCCAAGCATGAGAATTTTGGCAAGGCAAAAATTCCACGGAGGTGGAATATGAGATGTTGTATGTCAAAGTAAGATCAATAAATGAATATATTCGATCACTCCATTGATTTGGTGATTTTCTTCATGTCAGCTCCTCCTCCCCACTTTGCTCTCCTTACATTTATACCACAGTTCTACATGTTGTTGTTGTTTTTAATCCACCAACAGTCTGCCCTGATTAATAAATTGCAATCAATTGCAATGCCTAATTATCTCCTTAGGAGGTCTGAAAAGAAAGTAATAGATGGAGCATGCTTACCTCTCAGCATGCAAAAGGAGCTGAGTCTTAGTAACTAAGTAAAAATGCTTCAATTAAATTTTTTAAAGGTAATGAAAAGTAACCTAGAGAGAAGTGACTGAAAAAAAAAATGAAAGCTCTCCTAAAACATCTTTAGGCAGAGGTTTCACAGGAAATGTTTATGGTTTGGTGTCTGCAGCACTGAAAGATTAGTTTCTAAAAACAGTGAATGTTTAAAAAGTCTGTCAGAATCTCTGGAGAGAACCGAGATCACCAAAATATAAGAAAGTCATAGATTTGGAAGGGGGAAAATTATTATTGGATCATAAAATTTAAAATTGGAAAGGACCTTAGAAACATGTTGTTCACTGCATTCATTTTATAGACAAAGAAATTCAGGTCCAAATCATAGGTCATGTGATTTGTCCATAGTCATAATAGTAACCTTACAGAATCAGAATTCTAATCCAAGTCTTCTTTGAAACATATAGCTGCCCAGTATTCAAAGTTTCTATCACTTAGTATTTGCATAAACTGAGGACACTTCTATTTTCTTCTATTTTAGCTAGTTAAGGACTAATTAAATACAGGCTCCATTTTGACATTTCCAAGGGATATGCTGAATGGAGACACAAGCTAAAGAAAGAATGGTTTGTGAGAAGCTAGTCACCTCTGAACTGGGGTTTTAGAGCTGTTAGTTATATCCAGGATATTTATGGATTGTTAGTTTAGAAAAATAGAATTATTTAAATTTCCTCACAATCTTAATTTCCCTTATCAATGGAAAGATTTTGTTGTGTTTCTTAAAATATATTTATTTTTGTTACTTAAATTGTCATTTTAATTAGATATTTGTTATATTTTTTATTTTATTACTATTTCTTGTGGAGTTTTATTAGTTGCCCGTTGTGCCTAAAATGCTCTCCCTGCTTCTAACTGGAAATCCCTTCCTAATGTGGAGAGTAAGAGGGGAGAGGCAAAGAAAAGCTCAAGAAAAATCTCACAAAAGTTTTATTCCAGATTTTATTTATATATAAATATATACCTTTAAAATAAGGATGAATTGTAACAGTCATAAAGCTCTAATTCAACCCCAAACAGTGCCCCCTCCATTTTACAGATTGAGGAACTGAGGCCCAGAATAGAGAAGTGACTTGTCCAAGATCACACATTGAATTATCAGAATTAGAACTAGAATACAGATGTCCTGACTTCCAAATTAAGGTTCACTATGCAAAGCTAAGGTCAATTGAAATACTTAGTCAGCATTAATCAGTGGGACCTAGACTACAAACATTAGAATTAGCAATCAGTAGATAGGAGTAATATAGGGGAAATGTAGCAGAAACGACAACATCAACAAGTATCCTGAGGGAACTACTCATGAACCAATTACTAAAATGTCCCAGCTCCCTCTCCTATAACACATCTCCTTCATCTCCCTCCTCTCACAAAGTTCTAGGTTACTTAGAAGGGTCAGAATAGTGTCTCTTCAATATTGTCATTGTCTTGAACCTCAACCTGCTAGGTTCTCCCCACTGATAGAGGTCAGGGATTATGATTCCAATTACATTTAAGCAATTAACATCAATTAATTAACTTTTACTTCAAAGATATAAAAAAACAAATGTACAAATATTTTCCACCCCATTGAGCACTCATTAGCTTGTCCTTGACCTTGCCTTTCAGTGCTTTATTTCAGTTTTCCTATTAGTAAAAGAAAGATCAGGATCAGAAACAAGACCATTGGATTGTGGAGGGGACTTTTTGGAGAAAGAAAAAAAGCTTGAAAGAGGCTTGGTTTGAAGTCAAAGAAGAAATATGCTGGCAAATTGAATCACAATTGGAGAAGAACCACCCAGAACTTGAAGGATCTAAAAACCAAGCTTTAATGGGAACTTTCAGTAGCTCCACATCCCCAAAAAATGTGCTTTAAGGAAGAAGAGACTCATATAATGCAAAAATAACTGGAAGTGAAGATGCCCCTTTTATATTCCCAATTTTTTCAGTAAGTAGCTAAGTGATCTTAGCACCTGCTTCACAACCTCATTGCCAACTCTCTCTGCCCAAGCACCCTTTCCTCCATCCCTGTTCAATTCCAGAAACATGGATCAAATCTCTTCCACTAGTATTCCTGGATAGGAATACCACCACTTGCCAACACTGGAATTTTCCTAACTAAAGTAACTCTTCTTAGCCACCATTCTCCTATTTATATTATTTCCCCAATTAGATCATAAGCTTGTTGATGGTAAAAAAAAAAAATTGTGCCCAGTGTTTGGCACATGGTAGTGTTGTTTTTGTAAAAATTCATTCGTAAACAATTAATTGTATTTTTTGGGTCTCGATTTCCTTATCTGAAATTAGACTCCATGAACTCTAATGTTCTTTCTAGAGCATTAAAAAATGAAGAACTATGCAGTGGTAAAAATTGGGAGTTTCTCGAACTATAAAAGACTAATGAAAAATGTATCTAAGGAGAGATGAGACCATCAAATCAGACTACACAGAAAATGGAGCTTTATAGTATTAGATTAGTACCTGACCTTGATGATAGTCTTCTTAAAGAGTTAATATAACTTCTAAAGTGGTCTAATTCACATCAAAGAGTAGTTCAGTTCTGAAACAACTGTAGCCCAGAATTCCATAATGCAGTGGAGATGGAGGAAAAATTTCATGGCAAAAAACCAAAGTACTATAATCTCTGTTCCATGTAATCTTTTGCAGTTGAAGTGAGAGCAATCTAGAAGATGGATGTTTGAAGGAGTCTTCCAAAATGGAACTGGCCAAGAGTTTGCCTTGGGTCACCCATAGAATTCTGTTAATTATCTGTGAAGACCTTTCTTTCTCTCCCAGATAGTTGCTCTAGGCTTCAAAGGAATATCCCATGTTAAGTTGAAAGGAACACAACACTATAGTTGAAGTTAAAGGGTTTTTTTTTTCCCTCAAAGAAAAAGAAAAAAGGAGATTGTAAAAGACAGTTAAATAGGAAGGTCATGTAAAGATCCTTCGGAATAATAAAAATAAACTTTGTTTATAAATATTGACATTGTTATCTAAAAATAGTAATAAATCAGGATATAAAGAAACCAGGAAATTGGCCACAAGGATGAAAAAAACATAAGGTGAGGTAGTTAGACTCTATGGCTAGTTTTAGCCAATAATCACAATACTGTGCAATAAAGCTCACATATTAGAACTCCTGTCAATAGAAATGTGGAAACTGGACTTTAAAGTAGCCCCCCTACAATCCCTTTTAAAATGTGAGACCATAACAGCAAGATTGTTTTTGATACATTGCCACCTTGTGGTAAGTTGGAGAAAACAGACTTACATGCTCCATGGAGTCACTCAAGGGGAAAAAAAAAAAAAAAACCTCATTTTAGAATCACACTTTCATCAATACAATTATCACCCTCAGTGAAATAGTGATTATAAATAACACTGAAGATTTCCCTGTCCCAGAGGAATAGAAGCAAAAAATATCCTATGCAAAAATGAGAACTTCAGTAGGAAAATGGAGCATGATGGTACATAGAAAAGTGCCTGGATTTGGAACTAGGAATTAGGGTTGAAATCTTAGTAGTGCTTATTGGGTAATATTGAGCAAGTAATTTAGTTTCTCTGGGTCTCATCCATAAAATTAAAACTCTGTAGATTTCTAAGAGCCTTTACAACTTTGAATCTATGATGAAACTATGATCCTTTAACCTCAGGTCAGATATAAGATAATAATAGAACAAAGAGTGATGGGATGTAGCATGAGACAGTATGAAGAGCCCAAGCCTTGGGAGTCAGAGGTCCTGGGTACAAATCTTTGTTCTAAAAGCAAAGTAAGGGGAGAGAGAGAGAGAGAGAGACAGAGACAGAGACACAGAGAGAGACAGGGACAGGCAGAGAGACACAGATAGAGACTGAGAAACAGAGAGACAAAGACACACAGAGAGAGGGAGAGAGACAGACAGAAACAGAGACAAAGACAGACTGAGACTTTGGGGAAAGGGACAAGGTAAAGGAAGAAGGAAAATGATATCACACAGAAGAGGTGTAAAAGGAAGAGCTGTTACAGTGGAAGAGGAAATGCTGAGAATGCTTGAAGGTACAATGCTTGAACCTCACAAAGGAGAATAAATGTTAGTGTGCATATGTATGTGTATCTACTCAATTGGTAATAGATATCAATCATACCAAATGGGTAGGAAAGGAAGAGAAAGGGGGGAGAAGGAGCTGAAAATAGGGAGGGCAAATAAAAGAAAGCAGTGATCAGAAGCCAAACATAGTTTAAAAGAAGCAACAGGATAACAAGAGAAGGGAGGTGGGAGGGAGGGAGAAGAAATTGGGAAGGATTGAGGAAGAGAGAAAGATAAATAGAAGAAAATAGAATGGAGACAAATGTACAGTCACTAATCATTACTGTGAATGTGAATGGGATGAAATCACCTATGAAACAGAAATGGATAACAGAATGGAATAGAAATCAGAATCTAACAATGTGTTGTTTAAAAGAAACACACTTGAAACAGAGTCACATAATGTTAAAATAAGGGGTTGGAGCAGAATCTATTATTCTTTCTTCAGCAGAAGTTTTTAAAAATGCAATCAAACTCAAACAAAGCAAAAGCAAAAACAGACCTAATAAAAAGGGATAAGCAGGAAAATGACATCTTTCTAAAAGGCACCATAGAAAATGAATACCAATACTAAACATATATGTAACAAATATTATATAAATTCTTAATAGGAAAGTTAAGTGAATTACAAGAGAAAATAGAAAGTAAAATTATACTAGTGGAGGACTTCAACTTTACCTTCTCGGAGCTAGAAAAATATCATAAAACAAATAACAAAGAAGTCAAGAAGATGAATAGAATCCTAAAAATGTTAGATATGATAGACCTCTGGAGAAAACTGAAGGAGAATAGAAAGGAATGCACATTTTCCTCAAATATGCATGGCACCTTCCCAAAAATTGACCATGTATTAGGGCATAAAAAACATTACTCCCTAATGGAAAAAGACTGAAATATTAAATGTACCCTTTTCAGACTATAATATAACAAAAATTACATTTAATAAAGGGATTAAAGCATACATTAAAAGTTAATTGTAAACTAAATCATCTAATCCTGAAGAATGAGTGGGTCAAACAACAAATTATAAATATAATCAATAATTTCAATCAAGAGATTAAGAAGAAGAAGACAACATTCCAAAATTTGTAGGATGCAATCAAAGGAGGACTTAGGGGAAAATCTAAACTTCTAAATATACACATCATCAATCAAAGAGAAAAAGAATAACTCAATGAAGTGGAGATGCCACCAAAAAATCAGAATGCTGAGGGTGGAATTTGACCTATTCCAATCATTCTGGAGAATAATTGGTATATATATATGTGCTCAAAAGGTTATCAGACTGTGTATACTTTTTGTCCCAATAATTCTATTACTAGGCCAAAGAGAGAAAAGAAAAGAAAAAATGATCTATTTGTACAAAAATATAGACAGCAGCTTTTTTCTGGTAGCAAAGAATTGGAAATTGAGAAAACTCAATTGCAATTGTGCTATAAAAAATGACAAGCACTATGGTTTCATAAAAGTCTGAGAAGGCTTATTATATAAACTCATGGAAAGTGAAGTGAGCAAAATCAGGAGACTATTGTACACAGTAACAGTAATATTGTAGGGAAGATCAATTGAGAAAAACTTAGTTATTCTAATTAATACAGTGATCCAAGACAATTTCAAAGACCTATGATTAAAAATCTTGTCTACCTCCAGAGATGAACTCTAAATGCAGATTAAAGTATACTTTTCAAATTCTATTTTTGTTATTTTGTTTATTTGTGGGGGTTTTTGCAACATGGCTTATGTGAAAATGTTTGGCATAACCTAAAAATATAAATGAAATTACAGTACATGCAAGGAGAGAATTTGAAAGTCAAATTCTTGAAAAATTATTATTAAAAAATATTTTACATATAACTGGGAAATATCAAGATAAATTTTACAAAATTTATATCAATATATACACATATATTCAAACATATAGACATTCTATTAAATATATAGATATATGACTTTGGGCAGGTCACTTAACCCTGTTTGTCTCAGTTTCCAGCTCATCAAATAATCATGAAGAGTTGGACATGATTGGAAGGAGTCAATAACAATAACATATATAATAAATATTCTGATAAATTATTTTTCAATCTGGAGATTTCCAAAATATATCCCCTAATGCTGCTAATCCTTCCACTTTTCTTCCTTATATTGAAAGCACACCTATTCTCCTAAGTAATCCCTGAAAATATTCTCTGCCCTTGAGTCTGTCCCCATGTTCTCATTATCCTAGTTTAGGTCTTTATCAATTCTTGGCTAGCCTCCTGCAATCACCTCCAAATTGCTTTAGCCTCTCCTCTTTCTACTTCAAACTCACTAAGCTGCTAAAATAATTCTCCTAAGGCACAGCTCTAACAATGTCATGACTCTGCTCAAAAATCTTCTGAAGTTTAATGCTTCCAGGATAAAATACAAACTCCTCCGACTGTCACTTAAAGCTTTGATTAACCTGGCTCCAGTCCACCTTTCCAGACTTATGATTCTTCCCTCCTCACTCTTATATCTAAAAGTCATTAATGCTCTTCAAGTTCTACTCAGGTGCCACTTTCTACAAGAGTCCTTAATGCTATCAACATACATTTGATTTTATTTGAATAAAGGTGGCCCAGTATGGTAGATAATGAGCCAACCTGGAAACCAAAAAGTCCTGGGTTCAAAGCCCTTTTCTTATACATATTGGCTATGTGAACTGGGGCAAATTTGTCTTCTAGACAACCCTCTAAGATTATAAATTGTAGAGAAAATTCTTTTCTGTATTGGCAGAGGGAGATTCTTCCTCACTTGTGAGTTACCTTTGTTATTGAAATCACAGTACTGAGCCCTATTTTACTTATTCATAAACAGGCCTTTGCCCTTAGAATAAAGAGTAAGCTCTCATTTCAAGATCAGGGACTGTTTCATTCCTGTCTTTGTATTCCAGAATCAAAAATGATGCCTGGGACATTGTAGACACTTAGTAAATGATTGCTGGATTTCGTTAAATTGAATCAAATCAAATCAAAATGAACAGGATGCAATGCAATGCAATGGAATGAAGGAATATTCATTCCTGATTACCAATTCAGGAGGAAAAGGAACATGTGAAACATTTCCAGGGTAGCTTCCTAAAAAGCAGCTGAATATTATCATTGAGAGATCTATGGTCTCTTCCATCACTCTGATTCAGTGATCTCATTATCAAATAAACCTTTCTTATCATTCTATTTGGATAAAATGTAATGGAGAAAAGGTTTAGGAAGAAGTAGATGGGGAAAAATAATGAGGGAGAAGGAGAAAAAAAGATGACAATTAAACTAGGATATTTGTGATTGTTCACTATTAGTATCATTCCTAAAGAAGAAGGTGTGACCACCTCCAAAACACTGTGCTTGTTTGGGAAGGAGTTGCCAAAGAAATGTATATTTATTAAGTAATAATTATATATTACTATATTATTAATAATATATTGATAATTTATTAATGATAAAATGATATATTATATGCAATATAATATAATTAATAAATATATATTTATTAAGTAATATGTATTATTAATGTGCTAGGCACTGATCTAATTAATCTACAAATATTTCATTTGGTCTTCACAACAACCCTAGGGTATAGGTACTATTATTATCCTTATTTTCTAGTCAAAAATTAAAGCAGAAAGTTGAAGTTTGCCCAGTATCACACAGCTAGTAAGTGTGTGAAGACAGATTTGAACTCATGACTTCTGACTGCAGAGCGAACATTCTATCCACTATTATCACCTAGCTACTTCTTAGGGAAGGGAAGAAGGTCATTAAATGAGAGATGGATTGTAGTTTAGGAATTGGTTAGGTAAAGGAAAAGGTGGCCCTCCTATTTGAAGCTTAAAAAATTTAATTAAAAATCCAAAGTTCATATACATATAATCAATCTACAGTTAGATTGATCACTTCCTTTTCCCTTCATAAACCATTTCTCAATCTTGCTGTGTTTAGGGTGAGAACTATAAGACAGGGGTTCTGTTCCTTAGTACTCCCTGAAGATTTGTAAAGACCAAATGGATTATTGTGAAAGCAAAGGCAATCTACTTCTTTGTTTCTGGTTTTATTTCCTGTGAGGTAATTGGTCTATAGAACAAAGTTGATTCTATCACTAAGATAATGAGAGTATTGGAACTTTCCCTCATGATTATAAGAAAGATGAATACAAGCCAAACGTGACACTAAAACAAAGAATGATGCAGTATTTGACAGCATCTAGTGAACCACTGACAATATCTACTATGGGAAGAGCCACCCCCTACTCTGCCCTCTCCCTACCTCCACTGCTTCCCTGAGTCATCCCCGCCTATCCGTATCCAAACTGATAGAGATTTAGGTTGAGGAAAGCTGATTAGAATGACAGGTACATAGATATCAGTTCTATCTCCAAGGGAATGCTGTTGAAGAAAGAATTATATCCTAAGGACCCTTTTAATTTTAAGATTCTGTTATTCTAAAACATGTGCCCATTTTTGAGAAAAAAAGGGGGGAACAATGAGAGTAAAATGAAGACTCTCTTTGGAGTCAGATGTCCCTAGTTTAAATCTTCCATTATTTATTATTTTTATGATGTTGGACAAGTAGCATCACTCTGGACCTCCATATGCTCATCTATGAAAGGAGAAATAGATGACAACTGGAAGCCCCTTCTAGCACCATCATCTTTCAAAATCAAATAAGATTTGGACCTTCATGTTCCAAACTCCTTGTCTTAAAACCCTGCCTCCGGCAAATCTGGAATGCTTGGGGTCCCCAAACATGTTTTGCTATTCCAGTTCCTTTGCCTTTGCTCAGGCCCTTCTTTCCATCTAGAATGCCCTTCTCCAACCCCCATTTTTCAGGTATTCTTTCAAATTCCCATCCAGGCTGGATTCAAATGCTACCTCTTCATGAAGTCTTTCTAGACACTCCTAAATAGACTTGTTACCTCCTGCCTCTGAACAAAGAGATGATCTTGTGATGCTCTTATCATATTTTCCCTTTGGCTCTTGTGTGTTTACTTTCAGAGTAGGAGTTTATGCATGAAATCTCCCAGTAGACCCAAGAAAAATCACAAGATTTAGAGCCAGAAGATCCTTAGAGGTCAGTTAGGTCAAACTTCTCATTTTGTGCATGAATAAACTTAATCTTAAATAAGTAGTCAATCAAATTTTACATACTATAACACACTAGGATGGCTAAGTGGCATAGTGGATAGGGTGCAGGACCTGGAGTTAGGAAGAGTCTACTTCCTGAATTCAAATTTGGCCTCTTACTAGCTATGTGACCTTGGGCCAGTCACAGAATTTTGTTTGCCTCCATTTCCTCACAAAGAAAATGAGCTGGAGAAGGAAATGGCAAACTACTTCAGTATCTTTGCCAAGAAAAATTTTATACGGAGTCACAAGAAGTTGGACACAACTGAAATGGCTGAATGACAAATAACACACTGCCTCCCATTATTTCAACAAATGTCATTCCCTCTTCAGAAGTATAAATGGGGGTAAGTGATTAGCCTAAAGTCATACAGCCAATCAGTAACAGTCTAGTCCTGTCCATAAATAACTCCAATGGAAATGGTATAGTGAAAAAGAACCAGGGATCAAATCTCAGTTCTGATTCTATAATCTATATGAATTTGTCACATGAAGGAACAGATTATATGGCCTCGTGGTCCCTTCTAGCCCTGGATCTATGATCTTCTGATTTTAGTTAGCTAGTTCAGTTAGTGATTAGGGACAAGAGAAAAAAAGAATCAATATTCCATTACTGATTCCATTACCAAGCCCTCAAACTGTCTAAATCTCTGAAAGGGAGTCATTAGGATTGAAATCTAAAGATCCCATCATTCTCCCCACCCAGGACACTGGATAAGTAACAATAGACAGGCTGTATTGACAGAGCAATACCCAGAAAAGTCACTCCATAAGGAAATGAGAAAGTTCTAACTAAATAAACTGTGGGATACTGGGCATGTGGAAGCTGTCAACAAGCACTTATTAAATGTTAACTATGTGCTTGGCATTCTGTTTAGGTGCTGTGAGTTACAAAGACAGAAATGAAATTGTTTTCTTTCTTCAAAGATTTTATATAGCATTGGAGAAATAACATGTACACATATGAGAATATACAAAACAGAAACAAAATAGATTTTTTAGATGATTTTCAGATGGTAGGGAAAGGAGGTATTAACAGCCGGGGGGAATCAGGAAAGATGCCATATAGTGAACACTAAAGGAAGAGAGGATTCTAATAGCTAGAGATAAGAAGGGGATGAGTGTTATGAATGAGGACAGGTGTGCAAAGACAGAGATGGAACGTCACATATGAAAAATAACAAGCCAAGTTTCTTTGGATCTTTGGAGTACTGCAAAGGGGAATAATACGTAATAAGCCTGGAAAGTTAGATTAGAGCTAGGTTATGAAAGATTTTAGCTGGGAAATAAAGGATTATCTAAGAAAACTTTTTTTTTCCTCATTAGAATATGTCTCAACAGAAGATCCCTGAATCTGGAGTCAGGAAAACCTGAGTTTAAATTTGACTTACCCTGACCAAGTCACTTAACAGCTTTCTCCCTCAGTTTCTGAATCTATAAAATAAAGATGATAATAGCACCTACTTTAAAGGGTTATTGTGATAATCAAATAAAATAGTATTATAAAGTGTTTAGCACAATGCTCAGCACATAGTAGGCACTTAATAAATGTTTGTTTCCTTCCTACCTTCCAGTTCTAAGGTACACTCAAGATAAAGTCTTATAGACAAAGACTATCTCTCTGGACCTAATGGTTTCTAACATTTTTGTTCTTAAGTGTCTCTAGACTACACATAATAATAAGTCTGGTACTTTAAGGTTTATAAAATAATTTATATACATTGCCTCATTTGACTCTCACAAGAGCCTTTTAAGGCATATAATAAACATCTTACTTTCCCCATTTTTTAGCTTTAAGAAACCAAAGTTCAGAGAGAATACTTTAAATCATCTAGCTAATAACACTGGATTTTAATTCAGATCTTCTTGCTCCAAAGATAGTGTTCTTTTCACCTTCTCATGCTGTCCTCCAATTGGTTGTTCTTTTCCCCATTCTATTATTTAATTCTTTGTTGTTGTGAAGGAGGGCAACACCTGCTATTGCTTATAGAACCATAACCACAATGGAATATTTGGAGGAATTGCCCCATTTGGGGATGTTTGGCCCCAACTTAAAGTCCCTCCTTCTCCTCGTTTATTCATGTCATGGTAAAGAAGACACTAAACAGCAGTGTCAGATTACATCAGAGTTTCTAGTGTAGGAGATTACACTTTGCTTAGGTCTTTTGAATTTTGAACTATCAGTAGAAAGAAGGAAGAGGAGGACAAATGCAGCATCCTCTAGTACCTCATTCATGAGGCTGATCGAATTATGGATAAATATTATATCAAACAGTAATTATAATTGTTCTACAGTTGTTTCAGTCATTTCCAACTCCCATAACCCCATTTGGGGTCATTTCTTAGCAAGATAATGGAATGGTTTACCTTTCCCTTCTCCAGCTTATTTTATAGATAAGGAAAGTAAGGCAAATAGGATTCAGTGACTTTCCCAGGGTTACTTAGTTAGTATCTGAAAGGGGATTTGAACTCAGATCTTCTTTTGGCCAGTGCTCTATCCATTGAGCCATTTAAAACTATGTTTGGGCAAATTATTTCATTTCTCTGGTCTTATGCTTCTCTATTCATAAAATGAGTTGAATAATTCTTTATTATATGTAATGGTCATATGATATTAAGGCTTATTGAATGTAAAAATAAAGCCTCTTCATTCTACAAGTACCTGTGTGATTTTGAGTATGCTACTTCTCTCTGGGACTGTTTTCTCTTCAGTCAAATGAGGAGAGAGCATTAGATGACATACTCCCAAAGCCCCTTCAAGCTCTCCATCTTATGATCCTAAGTGTCGCACTGAATAGACATTAATAGCAAGTGGTTAGAAGAGCTCTGAAAAGTTTCTCAGAATCTCAGCATCATTACACTGTAGGCAATTAGGTGGCTAATTAGAATGCCCTAGTTTCAACATTTTGGAGAAAGCTTGATTTCAGAATTGCAGTAACATATCCTCTCTCATTCTCAGAAGCATGTGAAATTTTTATTTCTAAATCCAATGAAAAGATGGCAGGAAAGTAAGAAAAATATTAGTTAAATCTCACTCTGGTGACATGTACAGTGTAGTACAAAGAGCACTAGATCATAAGATTTAAAACTAAAAAGAAATTTACCAATCTTCCCTGTTTCACAAATGAAAAAACTAAGGCTTTTGGAGGAATGGTTTTATTCAAGTTACACAGATATTAGCATTCTGCAGATATTCTGCAAAATTTTTGCTCGCATTCCCTTCTTTTATTCTGTAAATGAGGAAACTAAGCTTAGAGAATGATAAGAATTGGAGCTGGAATAGAAGGAGTGTAGAGCCCACCCAGCTTGATCTCCATCACTTCACAGA
Organism: Sarcophilus harrisii; assembly: GCF_902635505.1. Lineage (NCBI taxonomy): Eukaryota > Metazoa > Chordata > Mammalia > Dasyuromorphia > Dasyuridae > Sarcophilus > Sarcophilus harrisii. The sequence continues at coordinate 394,279,309 of NC_045427.1, read as the reverse complement.
TAATTAAATTAAAAATTAAATGGCACAAGTGCATAGAGTGCTGGCCCTGGAGTTAAAAGGACTGGAGTTTCAAATTTGACCTCACACACTTACAGTAATTTGACATTGGGCAAGTCAATTAACCCTGTTTGCCTCAGTTGCCTCATTTATAAAATGATCTGCAGAAGGAAATGGCAAACCATTACAAAATCCTTGCCAAAGAAAACCTCAAATGAGGTCACAAAAAATTAGATATGACTAATCAACTAAACAACAGCAGCAAATTAAAAGCCTACAAAAATAAAAGGATTTCCTTAAGATCAAAAGGTATTAAATAACAAAGCTGGGATAGGAAGTTATATCATCTGACTCCAAATCCAGGGCTCCCTTAAGGCAGAAAGGTGGACTAGCCAAGCTTTGATTTTATGATTTTAGCAGGGAAGCAATTTGGAAGTTGTTAAAGAGCCCAATAGCTCTAAAATGAGTATTCAACAAATATTTATTGATCACTCATGATGTGCAAGGAACCACGAAAGCATTGTAATATTTAGAGGAATGTTTGGGGTATGGGTGACAAATGATCCTGATGTTTTCCAGAAATAATTTGTGTTCAGCTAAAAAAGAGTAAAATATAGACTGATAGAATTTTAAGAGTTGGAGGAGAACTGGGCCTAATCTCTGACCAAATGCAATATATCCCTCCTAATTTGTCATCTAACTTGTCCCTCTAGCTGAGAGCTTCTGGAACTTCTAAGTCTTTTCTTCTCCTGGTTAAATACCTCCTAATTCAATTAGTTGTTATTAAGTAGTTTCATTCATGTTCAGCTCTTCATGACCCCATTTGGGGTTTTCTTGGTAAAGATACTGAAGTAGTTTGCCATTCTCCTGTTTAATTTACAGATGAAAAAACTGAGGCAAACAGAATTTTGTGATTTGCCTTAGGGTCAGACACTTAGCTATGAGTGTCTGAGATTGATCTGAACTCAGGTCTTCCTGTTCCCAGGCCCAGAGTTTTAGACACTGCATCACCACAGTGCCTGTAGATTATTATTAATAAGATATGGTTTCCAGATTCCTGCATCCTCACTATTCTCATTACCTGTCTCTAGTTTGCCAATATCCCTTTTAAAATATTCTTTCCAGAAATGAATTCAATATACAAGATTCTGATCTAATGAGTGCAGAATATATTCAGGATATTATTTCCTTTGATCTAGATATCATATTTATTTTAATGCAGCCCAAGTTCACACAGGCTATTTTTTCTCTCTTGCTTCTGTTATCTCCCTGCATTTGAAGTTAACTGGACCCTGTAAACCTTTTTACAAATATAGATGATAAGTTAAGTCTTCTTCATTCTGATCTTTTGCCATTGTTGTTGCTATTACTATTAACTTAAATATAAGACTTTACATTTCAGTTTCCTAAATTTTGTCTTTTGTGTTTGGACCCCTCATTCCATCTAGGCCATTATAATCTTTTAGGATCTCAATCCTGCTATCTTGTATACTACCTATCTTTTTGGGCTTCTGCCAGTTCATCCAAGTCACGAATAAAAACGCTAAAAATGATAATTTTGAGGGTAAAGTTCTTTAGCACTAGAAGCTCTCGTATCAGGTTTAAAAAACTCACTAGTCACTATTCTTGGAGAACAGTTGTTCTTCCAGACACAGAATCATTTCATTGTAATACCCTCAATCTGCAATTCTCTATCTATTGGAAATAATAAAAAAAGAAGTCATGCAGTGAGTCAGAAAGGAGTACTGGGACCAAGTAGGAACAGGGGACATGGAGCAGTAAGAGAAATGACTAGCCTTTACATAGTACTTTAAGATGTACAAAGCACTTTGACCCTAACAATCTTGTGAAGTAAGTGTTATGATTATCCTTATTTTAGAAGTGAAGAAACTAAGGTTATGAGAGGGTGAGTGACTTGCCAAGGGTTAAAGTGCCTGAGGCTGAATTGGAACTTAGATATTCCAGATCCTGTGTTCTAACCATTGGTCCATCTACTGCCTCTGAAGGTGGAGAAGTTGGTTTATAACTGACTCCTTTTCAGTACTTCAGATCCAGTTGATTTATCATTATTCTTTTGAAATAAATCATATCTACTTTCTCATACTAGGAAACAATATATTTAAAGACTGCAGGTTCCCAGAAGCTCTTTCAGACACACATGACAAGGAGGTAGGGGGAGAAGGATTGGTTTTACCTAGGAAACAGGGCGAGAAACGGTCCCATCTGTTCTACCTGGTGCTACCTGACATGGGCCAACTGCACTGTCAGGTGGAAGAGCTACAGGAAAGGATTCTACTATCAGAAGCTACACAACCAAGAGCAACATCACGTCACACCAGATGCCAAGATTTTTCATAAAACATTCGCAGAAGAACAAGAGGACAGAGTGGTGGAAAAATACAAGCAAAAGCTAGGGCAGGACTAAGTCCAGGCAGATCATGGCAATTGGATAATGCTTACAGAAAGATTCTCCCCCCAGGAAGAAGCTGATAAAGAAGAGAAAGCTAGTGAGCAGATAGGAAAGGTGACAGGTAGAAGAGGGTTTGTTTTGGTTTGGTTTTTTTCTTAGAAGCCCACTCAAGAATTCTATTTAATTCCATTCATTCATTCTTTGTATCTGCAATTTAGACCAAGACATTAATCTATACAGATTTCAGCAGAGTTCAAGAAGTTATGCTAGAACAGTTCAGAAAGGAGGCTAAATGGCACAATGGATCTGGGGTCAAGAAGGTCTGAGTTCAAATCCAGCCTTGGACATTTACTGTATGTGTGACCCTAAGCAAGTCCTTTCATTTCTGTATACCTCAGTTTTCTTATCTATTAGTATTGATTTCCTATATATTATATAGTACAGTACCTAATATATAACAGATGCTTAAGAAATGGTTGCTAATTGATTGATTGATTAAAACCTAGGTTCAAATTCTAGCTTCTTTTGAAAAATATTGACCAAGTTATTGGCCTTCATAGTCACTATTTCCTCATACCTAATATGTGTTAATTCTTGCACTATCTCACAGGGGGTAGAGGAAAACCTTTGTCAACCTTAAAGTTTTATATAAGTGAGAATCATCATCATTTTCATTTATGCCCACCCCCACCTTGCAAGAAAGTTTAGAAAATCCTTAAAATTTACCTGACAGAGACAATATATTTTTGTAATCTGATTAGCAATGTCTTAAAAACAAGTTAGGGCATAGAGTCCTCAAGGAAAAGAATGTTGGCTGATCTTTGACTTCAAAGGGATCATGATGAGTTCCTGATTCTGGTATTACTGTTTTGTCAAAACCATATATTTTGTATCAAAATCAAAAAGTTATTGTGGGAATCAAATGAAAGAATTAATATCCTTGAAATCCCTTTAAAAACAAAGAAACACCATGAAAACATAAATAATTCTTTCTTATTGTGATTGTGGATAATATGAATTGGGTTTCTTATTATATCATCCATCTCGTTGTTCAACCATTTTCAGTCATGGAATTTACCCGTTTGTAGTTCAGCATTTGACAAAGTTACATGTGTTCTTTTTTATGGAAAATAAGGAGGAATATGAGCTAAAAGCTAGTCAAGTTAAGTAGATTTGAAGATAGCTGAATGGTTGAGTCCCCAAAGAAATATTATGTCATATCTCTTTAGTGGTATGCCCTAAGGAATCTCCTATTGCTCCCTGCTGTTTATTAGTGACTTCAGTGAAGTCACAGATAACATGCTTAAATCTAGAGGGTAACAGACTTATGTGTTAACCAGTAATAATTAGAGTGTCAGGGTCCAAAAAATATTCAGAATAAAATAAGTTCCTTGAGAAGAGGGATAGTTTCATCTTTCATTCTTTTTGCCCAGTACCTAAACACAGTGTATACTTAGTATGTTTCTAGATTGATTGAATCCAATATAATAAAATGAAATAGAGACAATTGTAAAGTCCTACTATCAAGTTCCAAAAAATCAAATTATTCAAAACTCATGGTCAGATAGAGAATCATTTGAAAAAAGATCTGAGGATTTCAGTGGGCTGCAAGCTCTATATGAGTCAATAATATGATATGCCAAGCCAAAAAAAATTGAATGAAGACTTAAACTACATAGTATGAGGGACTAAGGAGCTGACAGTCATATTATCCTCTGAACATCTGGAATATTATTTTTAGTTTTAGGAGGAAAAAATTTATCAACTGAGACAATTCAGAAGAGGATGACAAAAAGTCTTGTCTAGATTATTTCTTATTACAGTCAGTTGAAAGAAATGCATAGAAGCAAGGAAGAGGAAGAGATTGTAAGTATTTAAGCATACTTTGTGCCATATGCTTTATGAACATTATTTCATGGGAAATGCTCCTAGGATCTGTAAAGTGAGTGAAATCTTCCTAGACCAATGGTTGAGTGGGCACTCTAGTCATCATGCTATTCCTCTGCTGAAAGACTTTCATCAATGCCTTTGAGAGAAAGTTATATGATTATGGAAATGTTGAATTTAGCAAGTGAAACCCATATTCCTTAGTATGTTATCCAAACCCTCCAACTTCAACCTATCTTTCCAGACTTTCCTCCCATTAATCCTGTGGAAACCTTACATGGTAATCAAACTGGTCTCTTCTTTATAGAATAGAGTGGTTTAGTTTATTGACTGTTTCCTGAACATACCTTGTATTATACTTCTTTTGCTTTGCTCACATCATTTCCTGCTTTAGAAATGCCCTTCACCTTCTCTCATTTTATCCAAATCCAATCTATTCTTCAAGACCAAAAAGTAAAATTTTGCCTCCTTCTTAAAGCATTTTATACTATCTTAGACTCATAGTGACATCTCCCTTCTCTCAACTCTTATCCATTTCTTCCATGGCCCTTATCTGGCAAGTGTCAGATACTTCCAGGTATTATAGGTTACAGGATCAGAACACCATAGAACTTGAATTGGAAGAGATCTCAATGAAAATCTCTTCTCACCTTTTCTGAGTCTTCATCTTATTAATGAGGAAATCTAGGCTCAGAGAGAGTTAATTTTTTCAAGTGTATCACACAAAGTGAATTCCTTTCCCCAATAACAACTGGAATGTATATAGCACTTTAAGATTTGAAAGCACTTTACAAATATTTCATTTAATCCTCACATCAACTCTGGGAGACAGATGCTATTACTATCCCCATTTTACAGATAACTTAAGTAGACAAAAATTGTGACTTCCCCAGAATCACACAGATAATAAGTATCAGAGATTTTTAGGTCTTCCTGACTCAACTATTAGATTATGAATTCGTTGAAAGCAGAAATTGTTTCCTGCTCTCTTTTTATCCCCCAAATTTAAGCACAGTGCTTGGCACATAGTAGGCTTTTTAAAAATGTTTTAATAATAGCTTTTTTTTCCAAAACACATATAAAGTTAGTTTTCAACATTCACCCTTGAAAAACCTTGTGCTTCAAATGTCTCTCCCTCCCTTCCCCCTATCACTTCTCCCACACAGCAAGCAATCCAATATAGGTTAAATATATGCAATTCTCCTAAACATATTTCCACACTTATTATGCTACACAAGAAAAATCAGGTCAAAAAGGGAAAAATGAAAAAGGGAAAAATACAACAACAAAAAGAGTGAAAATACTATTTTGTGTTCCACATTCAGTCTCCATAGGCCTTTTTATTGATGCAGATGGCTTTCTGCAACACAAGTCTATTAGAATTGGCCTGAATCATCTAATTGTTGAAAAGAGTCACATCACAGATGATCATCACATAATCTTGTTGTTGCTGTGTACAATGTTCTCTTCATTCTACTCACTTTGTTTAGCATTAGTTCATGTAAGTCATTCTAGGCCTTTCTGAAATCATCTTGATGGTCATTTCTTATAGAACAATAATATTCTGTTACATTAATATAACACCTGGTAGGTTCTTAATACATACCTAATCGACTAACTCCATATCTACTGCTCTATATAGTTCGATATCTAGAGGCAGCTAGATAGAGTGCCAGACCTGGATTCAGGAAGGCTCAGATTCCTGAGTTCAAATGTGGTCCAAGATAGTAATAGTATACTAGCACTTAACTTTATTTGTCTCAGTTTCCTCATCTGTAAAATGAGCTGGAGGAGGAAGTAGCAGACCACTCCAGTATTTTTGCCAAGAAAACCCGAAATGGGATCATGAAACATCAGATGAAACAAACAACAAGATAGATATGAAAATGTAAATTATTATTGGTGAAGCTTATTTGTGAAGCACAGAGTTTTATATGTAATGAATCTTCAATAAATAACACATAGGGTGTTGTGCTATAAGAACCTTAGAGATAAATCCTACCAACCTTCTTTCCATTTCATAGATTAGGAAGCTAAGATCCAGAAAAATGAAAGTGATTTGGCCACTGTCATGCAGGTTTCATTGTCACAGGTAGTAGAGTTTGAACACAGACATTTTTATTATAAAATTCAGTTGTCTCTTAATTTTGTTACATTTTTTTTTTGCTTTTCAATAAGAGTAAGTATAGCTCAGGTTAAGAAAACATGCAATGGATTGACTGACTTTCAGAGTGTGCCTGGTGTCCAGGATTCTGAGCCATCTTTTTACCATCATTGGGAAACCCAAATTAAATTGGAATCTTTCCAGTGCCCCCAATTCATTCTCTCCAATCCACATCAGACAAAGTAATTGAACAGATGGACACTGCATTGTGTCTGGGAGTCCAACCAACTCTGGCTGTGTTGGTTGGGAAAAGAAAACATACACAAGCTGGGCGAATTCTGCAAACTACCAAAAGGGGTGGAGCCAGAAACCATTTCCCCAATTTTGAAGTTGCCCAGATTATGGGATTTAAATGAACTATCTCACTGTTTATCTTCTCTTAATATCCACTCCATTTCCATCTGGAATGCCAAGCCAACAGCTGGCTCTTCAGTAGACAACACTGCTACAATTAACTACATGGCAGGGAGGAACTGCCCACTAAAACTGATAGGTCCTCTCTACAGAGCCAGATATGCCAGCCTCTGGCTCCTTCTAATCCAGGGAAGTTCATATGAGGTCTATGGAAGTAGAGACCTTCCAGACCCCTTATCTTTGCCCCAATAAACACGCTTCATTCCACTTTTATCTCAATATGAGACAGGATGGTGATTTAGGTGAGGATGGGTTGAAAGGGAGACATTAGAAGGAATGATTGCTATTTTTCAGAAATTTGAAGGTTTGCCATTTGGAGAAAGAAACCAACTTATTTTCCATGTCCTATGAAGGCCAACCTGAGGTCAGCAGTTAGAAATTATATGAGAGAATATTTTGGCTTGATATAAAGAAGAATTTCTTAACAATCAGAACTTTCTAAAAATGAATTGAGAGGTCTAAGTATGGAACAAGTTCCTCAGCATTTTTAAGTATTTAATCAGAGGTAAACGACCATTTGCTGGGAAGGAGAAGATACCACTTAGAGAGAAGCAAGACTAGACTGAAAGGCTTTTCTTTTTTGATGACTTACATGCTGGAGTTGGAGTCAATAAGACTAGTTCAAATTCATCCTCAGATATTAGATATGCAATCCTGGGCAAATAAGACACTTAAAAACTTCCATCTGCCTCTGCTTTCTCATCTGTAAAATGAGGATAACAATAGTGCTTAATTCCCAGTCTTGTGGAGAAGATAAAATGAGATAATATTTGTAAAACACTATACATCCACTAGCTATTTTTTAAAAACATTTATAATAGATACTTAATATGTCTGTTGATTTGATTTGAATTGACTTGAATAGACTTGAATATGAGGTTGTCCCTCATATGACAACCAACTTCAGTATTTCAGGGTTCTGCAGTTCAATGAGTGTCTGCTAGGACAGCAAGTCATATCAGTTTATTTTAAGTGAGTTATCCCAAAGGACAAGCTGCAATGGGTTTCCCTTAACTCAGATGCCCGTTTTATCCAAATTCCAGGTCACTGAAGACCAAGGAAGTAACTTTACTCTTACTTTCTTAGTTTTGTGGTAAAATATGAGCTGCCCCTACTGGACTTCCTCTAAAATCCTATCCTTGCAGGCCCTGTTTTGTGTTGAGGAACAGAGTTTGTACATATATGTCTGTGTGATGGGGATATTGATGTCAATTTTTTGCTACCTGTGTGGCCTTGGCCATTTCTACATTTTTTTGAGTCTTAATTTCATCTCTCAAATTAAGGGATTTGAATATATTGAAATAAGTATGCTATGGCCAGAGAAGAGAATTTTGAACACCACCGAATTCTTCAGTGGGAAAAGGCATTTAGTTCCTTCCATCTTTAGGAACACGAGCTGCTTTTTGTTAGAAAATGCTGCAAAGGGCAAATTCAAAGCTGTTGTCTGCTAAGCTTTGCTGCCTTTCAGCCTCCTCCAGTCCTCACTCCCCCTCCCTCATTACTGTTCCCCCACATACACCCCTCATCCTTAGCTCTTCTCATCTTTCCTGACTTTCCTAAGAAGCAACAGAGCATGATCCATGGGTGTTTACCAGCTTGGATGCTGGCTCGTGGGCAGCTTTGGGGGAGAAGAGTTAATATTCCATGCAGCGAGGCTAAATCACTTTCCAAACAAAAGCAGTCGACTGGTCTGAAGCCAGCTATCAGGAAAGAGCTTCTAACACGGCAATGCGGAGAGATTTATTTTCATGTCACATCTTTCATAAAGCACGACAAAGCACTCAACCAGAAGAGGCAAAAGAACCACTCCCCACTGCAAACACCCAGTGATAAGAATGCTCAGCAGAGCTGAAGACCTTCCCTCTCTTCCTCAGGGAGCACCTGGGGCCATCTGGGTCAATTCCCACTCACGCAATTGAGCCCCACATGTGAGACTCTCTGGCATTGCATTGCTTTCTCCTACAGAAGAAATAATTGGTGCTCAAAGTGTTCTTCTCTGGCTATAGCATATTCATTTATTTCAATCTATTTAAAGTCTCCTCATTTTATAGATGAGGGAATTAAAATCCAAAAAGATGAAAATGACTTATCCAAGACCACACCAATAGCAAGTAACAAAACCAGGAGTAGCAGCCAGATCTTCTAGTTCCAACTTTAGTGCTCTTTTGATTCTGTCATATTGCTTTTATGATGATTATAATATTGTTATAGATTGTCAAAGCAAACTAAAGTGTACCCTGGGCCTAGTGCCCAGAAAGCCACCAGCCAGTTTCTTGGGTGGATAATCACCAAAAAAAAAAAAAAAAAAAAAACCCTGGTAAATGGCAAGCGAAATTAAAAGGTTTAGAGGGGAATGAAAGAAACAGAGAAAAGACAGCAAAGGAGTCACTAATCTTGATAGGTCTTGTGCTCTATCACAAATTGCACAACTCAATTTTAAGTTTTAAGCTTCTTAGGGAAAGAATTTTACAGAGATCTATTGATTAGTAATAGCTTATATTTCTATAGCTCATTGTTTTCAAAATGTTTGTAAGAATTCTGTAGAAGATATGGTGTCAACATTATTATCTCCATTTTATAAAATAGCAAACTGAGGCTCAAAGAAATGAATTACTTATCCAGATTATATGACTCGAGAAATAAAATGGGGCAGCATTAGCAGGTCTCCTGACTCTGTGTTTGGGGTCTTTCCATTATACCATACTACATCAGAACTGATTAAGATCTTTCCTGGATCTAACCTTATGCTTTATCTCAGACAGCAAGGATGAAATTATTTGTCACTTAAAACAACCTACTCTGGGCAGTTTCATTAGCTTGCCAAAAGGTCAAATTCACAGTTGAAAGAAGTTCTTTCAGAAGAGGTAGCTATTAAATTTCACTTGTGACCAAACATTCTTGCCTTCTATGGCCTTTCCATCAAATCTATAAAACAGGATAAAATGTTAACAGATTTCTGTTTTAATGAGATTTATTTTGCAATTTTTGGGAGGATAGATTGAAGAAATGAAAGATTGAAAGCCAAGAAAAATATGTGTATAGTGCTCTAAAGTTTGCAAAGTGGCTATTGATAATATCTCATTTAGTTTGAGATAAGTACTTCAAATAATAAGCCCCATTTTACAAATGAAGAATTGCCCAGTCATGGATGTTAGAGGCAGTATGTAAACATAGTTCTTCCTGACCCCAAGTATAGCATTCTATCCATCATACCACGCTGCCTTGATGAAATGGTGAAGGAACCTGCCCAAAAGCAAACCATGGCTTATTGGTTAATTTAACTTTTTCCCGGCTAAATTTTAAGTGGCACTCTGCATGTATATGGAATTATATGGAAAGATATTCCCTTGTTAAGCCATGGATCCTCAAAGATTAAGAAGAATGTATTATTACAAGTATATAGTAAATTATTCAGATATCAGGGGTTCTGCCTCTGTGTATCTACTGAGAAGTATGTGGTATAGAGAGGAGTATATGAGGTTCTATTCATGGTGGGATAGGTCATTCAAGCATGTTGAGACTAGGGGAATTTTTTTGCTCTCAATTTATTGAGGATCTTTTAGTATCTAACTTCTCTCTCTCCAACTTACATCAAGTAAAGAAAGAAAGAGTTTAAGAGCTGGCCCAGAGCTAATTTGGACCAGCAGATTTGAGAGTCATTAAGTAGCCAAAAAGAAGAACTTCCTAGAACAGACAGGTATAGCTCACCAGTTTCACCATTTAGGAAAGGCTTTCCTTGCAATACTACTTTGAGAAAGAAAGTGCAAGTCATGTGAATACCATGTTACAAATAAGGAAAGTATATTCAAAGAACTAAACTGCCCAAAGTCACTCAGTTAAAAAGTGTCAGAACAAAAATTTGAAAAGGGGTCCTCTGTCATGTGCTATTTCCACTACCCCACAATTCCTCTAGTTCTGAGTCCCATCTGTCTCACATCAAAAGGAAAAGGAAACTTTGGGGAGATAGAGGAAAAGATCATTTTAGCTATATTACCATCTCATTTTTTGATGCACTTCTTTCCTTCTAACGCCCACTCAAATGCATTAAGCAATTTTTAAACACCTAGTATTTGCAAGCAATGAGGATATGTAAAACCTGCCATAAATCAATGAACTCATTCATCATCCATGTAGATGGTCATTCCAACAACATATGGAACAACTCATTTATGTTTGTAGATGCATTCATAAGTTTGCTTCATAAATAGCTTCTACCCAAAGTGCTAGAGGCCTTCCTCAGTTTCTCTTGACATCAGAGAAAATACCAGCAGAACACACAAGCCATCTTAATGATCAGCTCATCTTGTTTTTCTATCATTCATTTTTGATAGAAGTCATTTGCATGATTTATCCTCTCAGATTCCTTATTCATAAGTTATTTGAAAGGAATATACAATGCTCATAAAACACAAAAACAAAGCAATAATAACAATAATAATTCTGAATTTCAAGACATATTTATTGGGGGATACTTTTAAGAAGATAAATATAATTTGAACAAGGAGGAATGACAACAAGTAGAAGTAGATTGATCAGAAAAGGTGATTAGTGATTTCAGCTAAGAATGGAAATCACCAACCAAACTTGTTTGGCTGAAATGGAGACTTTGTGAGAGGTAAAGCTGTTAGCCTAGAAGAGGAGGCTAGGGACTTGAAATGCTGAGCTTAAGGATTTGTGTTTTAATAATTAGGGCAGTAAGAAGTCATTAAAGATTCTTGAGCAAAGTAGTATCAGATTTCTGTTTTAATGAGATTTTTTTTGCAACTTCTGGGAGGATAGATTGAAGAAAGGAGAGAATGAAAGCAAGAAAAAGCCAAAAGGGTGGCTTTTGCAATTGTTAACACAAGAGGATATGCAGAATTAAACTAGAATAGTGGCTCTGGGAGTAAAGAGAGGATAAGAGAAACAAGATAAATTGGGGGTGGGAGGTGAAGGGGACTCTCTCTCTCTCTCTCTCTCTCTCTCTCTCTCTCTCTCTCTCTCTTATCTAGTCTTTCTCCACAGAACAAACATTCTATATCCTAGGGATACCTCCTCCTGCTTGGTAATCCCTCACTCTTATTCTGCCTCTTCTCTGGAATTTTTCCATTATTAGAATCTTCTATATTTGAAACCATCTGAACCAAAAACTTCCAGTTTCTTCACTGATTGGCATCTCCCTACCCCTAGGACTTCAGAATTGGGGAAAACCAATAAGACCTGAGAAGAAACCAGCTTCTCTATATAAAACACTTGGAGCTGTTCTGCCCTCAATTGCCCTAATATTCTTAGTGCCCTAATATAAAAAGTTAAAAATCTGCACAAGACATCCAGGTGAAAACAATAGCAGAAAAATGGTGATATAGAAATAGCATTCAGAATAGAGATTCGGGTTGAATATTTTAAATATACCTTATACTTAATATAATAATTTAATTTATAATAATATTTAATACAATATTATATATGAAGGTATGTATACATACACAAACACACACATATCACACATATGTATTATATATATATATATATATATATAATCTTTTCTATGCCCTAGTTGATGAATAATTGCCCTCTGCTTTAGGGCACCTACCTATAAAGCTTCAGTTGAGTTCTAGCTGACATAAAAAGAGCCAAAGAACTGAGACAGAAGCATATAGAATGCATCAGTTAAGGATTTTCCCAAGGATAGAGAAAGAGGAGAGATAAAGGGAGCCAAAGTGGCCATCAATATGGAAACAAGTCCGGTTCTTGCCTGTAACCACTTTCCCATGTTAATACTATGATAGACTTGAAAAGCAGGACCTAATTCCCCATTGACTAGCAATGAAGTGGGTGGGGCTGGACAGGAAACCTAGCCAGAATAAAGCAGCCAAAAGCAAATTAGGAGAGACCAAACAATAAAACACGTCCCCAGTCCCAATTTCCCAAATAAGTGGACCTTGATTTTTTGGAAGTTCTGAATGTGTTACTTCTTAATGACAGTGGATGAGTATTATTGCTTGAATTTTGGAAGATCTTGGATATTGCCTATAAAGAGGTAAAGGATGCTGGCAGTCTTAGGCTCAACTCAGAGGTGTGTATGTTCCATCAAACCCCAGAGGGTATATAAGGAAAATTCCAAACTATGTTTTTGATTTGGGATTTGGTTTTTGTTTTGTTTTGTTTTGTTTTGTTTTATTTTATTTTGGAGAACAGAAGTCTTCTCTCTCCTTTCTCTATCTCTTTTATGAGTGGCAGTCCTCACTTCATTAGACTAAGGATGTAGTCTATATGGATTTCTCCACTTAAATGCTTGTCTCAGCTTTGACTCATTGGAAATCTGGGCTGTCCTCAGGTCATACTGAATTTTACATGAACATGGCATTAATGGAATGGACCATAGAAGCATGCTTTGACAATACACAGTACTTTAGTCATTACCATAGAAATGAAAAGAATAAGTTCAAGTATATCAAGCAAGTACTTAGATACAAGTAGATATATTCTAGTAAATGCCTAAGAACCTGAAAACAACTCTCTGAAAAAACACACATATGACACTTTTGTTCAAACTGCATTCACTCTCAAGTCTAAACAATCAAAAAATAACAAATCAAGTCCTGATTTATAACATTTGCTGTTTCTGAGGTGTAAATGCTCATAATGAAAATTTGCCATGAGCCAGTGACTGCACATCTGTGGCTTCTCCCAATTTGAGGCTGTCTTTAACCAGTCTATAAACACACTCTAAACTCAGTCTTTATTGTGCACAGTTTGGAAGCTTAGACTCACCTCCTTCCTCCAGGAGCTAAAAAAGATCTCTCATCTGTTTATAAATCTATGGCTTCTTGTAGGGTCAAAATCCAGGCAGCTGGAATTTTTCACATTGAGTCCTCCTTATGTGGATTTCACTTACTGCCAGGTATACCTTGAATTTTTCAGCTTTCCCTCTCCTATGTGGGGGAGAATTGGTTTTTTTTTGGGGGGAATGCTTTTAAGTGTCTCCAAAATCATTGCAATTCTTTCTTGCTCTACTCTTTAGTTAGAAGCAAGCAACTATATGAGGCACATGGAATCTGAGGATTAAAGAGAGCATCAATCATTTGATTTCTAAATATTATGGTACAAGGGTCTTATGCCAGAATCCTCATAAATGAACAGCTGTTTGATATAAGCCCTCTGTTTTGTGTATTTCAAAGCATTTGTCTAAAGCACATGGGAAAGTAATAAGACAAACTGGATAATCTCACTTTACTGGGATGTTCCAGCCTTCTAATGTCCCCAGAGCTTTGCTTTCTTATATCCTTTATTTAATGCAGCAGAACCAAATGCCAGGTGGTGAATCAGAGTCACAGAGGCGAATGACCCATTTTACCCAGAGAAAAACCTAAAAGCCAAGATAAGGGGTAAAACAAACACCTGCTTCTGGCTGGGATTTGAAGTAAGGCAGGCCAAGAGAGGAGAGCCTAGGTGACTAAGGAACAGATGGCTCTAGAAAAAAATCTTAAGGAGGCCCAAGCTCTGGGCCTGTTGGGTATTGAGTCCTAGGATTTATATACCACCTTTCTGATATTCATTACCTCTGTAATCTTTAGAAAGCCATTTATCCCATGGTTTCCATTTCCTCATCTAAAATGAAAGTATTAGACTAGGTCCTTCCAGGTACAGAATTATATACAAAAATATACAGCTAGGTGCAGTGGATAGAGTGCTGGCCCTAGAGTCAGTAATATCTGGGTTCAAATCCATCCTCAAACATTTATTAGCTGTGGGATCCTGGACAAGTACACTTAATTCTGTTTGCTCCAATTTTCTCATCTGTAAAATGGGTTGGAGAAGGAAATAGCAAACTGCTCTTTGCCAAGAAAACCCAAAATGGGGAGACAAAGAGTTAGACACAACTGAAATGACTATCAACAACAAGAGATATACATGGAAGGCTCAATCAAAGAAAAAGGATGCCATTGAAGAAGAAAAAAGGATTAAGAAGACTATATGGATTGTTTCGCCTTTAGCCTTGTCTTTATCATGCCCATCCATCCACCATTCCTCCTACTACCCAGATATCTCCACTGAGATCTCAATTTGCTCAGGATTAGGAAACAATTTAGATTTACCTAAGCATTTTGTTATGAAAAATGTAATGTCATTCTCTCATTATTTAATCCAATTGTATATTTTGATTTATGATGCATAAAATAGATTATGAAAATAGATTCTGTAAACCACAGTACTGAAACATTAGACAAAGCATTTTATTTTCAGGCAATGTCTTTTCAAAAAGATAGTATACAAATTGATCGTAAAGGTTAAAGGTCAATAAAAACAATGTAATCTACTTCAAATCTTCTACCACACCAGGCCAAATTTTTGGTGAAAAAGAAATCTGTTATTATTTCAAAGCATTAATCCAGGCCCCATCTCTAGCCTTTGGAAACATCATTGTCACTGGCTCTTGAATCTGGCAAGACATTAAAATGTACATCAAAGATATTCATATGTGAGGTTAAAATATTCCCATCACCATATTGACTTGTGAAATGCTAAATGTCTTCTTTCTCAGAAATAACTTTTCCATTTACCAGCCATGAAATTCTGCTATTAGATAGTCAGTCCCTTGGGATGAGGTTGTACCATGCCTGTAGGAGGGTCGGACAAAAGCACAAATATTCTGGAGGGGGGCGTGAAGGGAGGAAGATAGCATGCCCTTTTTCAGCCCCTCTTATCTCTATTTAAAATAGTTATTAAAATTAGAGCTAGCTGGTTATCTACCTCAAGGTCCTAAGGGAATAGGACATAGGTAGATTAGGATATGAATTGGATTTGTGAGAGAATACAAAGATTGGGAGCACAGTGCTATTACAGGTATATAGAAAACTCCTGGGGAAAGCTCCAGACATCTGGGGAGAGGAATAAGGTCCTGGGCTACAGGGAAAGGGAGTTACAGATTGTGAAGAGAAAGAGAGGTAAAGAAATGGTAACTAATTTGCCCATTTTTCAATAGTAAGGTTGGATTGGGCTTAATTAGAATCATGTGTTATCTCATTTTCCAAATCTTTCAGGTACCATGAAATTGGGAAGCCAAATCTACTTGGTTCCACCCCATTGTGTCTTACCTTTTCCTCCTTGAAAATGTACCCCATAGAAACAGAAGCATGAACCACTTACTTCCTGAATGATGATGGTCTGCTAGAATTCTAAGGGTGAGCTAAAGTAGAGATTCTGAGCTGGATTAGCTTATTTTAGAAGAGGTGAAAAAACTCAACAGGCAGCCCTGGTCAGGAGAAGCACTATCATCATCTAGGCATCCCTCTCACTTTTATTATGGCACCTATTGACTGTAATCCTATTATTCAGTGTTTACCCTTTCCTCTTTCCTTATCACTCTCCTAATAGGACTGAAGTCTGTGTGACTTCCGAGATTCCCTGTGGGTAATAGTGTTACCTTTTTACTCTCAAATATATACTGATTTGAAAAAGCAATATTTTTCCCTCCATGCCATCCATAAGAACAAGGGAATATTAATCCCAGCTGATAAACTTTCATAGTTCATCCTTCCTGATTGAAGTCATCCATACTTTCTCATTGATCCAATAAGGGAGCAGCATAAAATTAAATCTGTGAATTTCATTTTTTCTCCAGTATTTAAAAAACTGTAGGGAGCTGTGTTAATTAAAGGATTAAGGGGAGAACACCTTTTCTGGTATACCATAGTTTATTTGGAAAATATTGACTTTTTTAATGCTGCATCTAACAGGAGTTATTTTTCCATGTTATTAAAAATGTGTATTTTTAAAGAATAAAAAAGAAATAGTTAAAGGAAATGAATTATAATATGTCTCTACACTTTGACTCAAGCGCCACATGAGGGATCAGTTTTTTTCTTCTTTTTCTTTTCTTTTTTTTTAATTAAAGCTTTTTATTTTCAAAACATGCATGGATAAGTTTTCAACATTAACCCTTGTATTCCAATTTTCCTCCTTCGCCCACCCCCTCCCCTAGATGGAAAGTAATCCAATATATTTTAAACATGGTAAAAATATATGTTAAATCCAATATACATTTATATGTATATATATATATATACATATACATATTTATACAATTATCTTGCTGAACAAGAAAAATCAAATTAAAAAGGGAAAGAAATGAGAAAGAAAATAAAATGGAAGCAAACAACAAAAAGAGTGAAAATGCTATTTTGTGATCCACACAGTTCCCACACTCCTCTTTCTGGGTATAGATAGCTCTCATCATCACAAGATCATTGGAAGTGGTTTGAATCCTCTCATTGTTGAAGAGAGTCACATCCATCAGAATTGATCATCATATAATCTTGTTGTTTCCATGGGCAATGATCTACTGGTTCTTCTCATTTCACTTAGCATCACTTCATGTAAGTCTCTCCAGACCTTTCTGAAATCATCCAACTGGTCATTTCTAACAAAACAAGAATATTCCATAACATCAATATACCATAATTTATTCAGCCATTCTCTAACTCATGGGCATCCACTCAATTTCCAGTTTCTTGCCACTACAAAAAGGGGGGCCACAAACATTTTTACACATGTGGGTCCCTTTCCCTCCTTTAAGATATCTTTAGGATAGAAACCCAATAGAAACACTTCTGGGTCAAAGTAGATACACAGTTTGAAAACCATTTGGACATAGATCTAAATTGCTCTCCAGAATGGTTGGCTCTGTTTACAATTCCACGAACAATGTATTACTGTCCCAGTTTTCCCAATCTCCTCCAAAATTTTCATTATCTTTTCCTGTCATCTTAGCCAATCTAAGATGTGTGTAGTGGTATCTCAGAGTTGTTTTAATTTGCATTTCTCTGATCAATAGCAATTTAGAGCACCTTTTCATATGATTAGAAATGGTTTCCATTTCTTCATCTGCAAATTGTCTATTGATATTCTTTGACCATTTATCAATTGAAGAATGATTTGAATTCTTATAAATTTGAGTGAATTCTCTATATATTTTAGAAATCAGGCCTTTCTCAGAGCCACTGAATGTAAAAATGTTTTCCCACTTTACTGCTTCCCTTCTATTCTTGTCTGCATTAGTTTTGTTTATACAAAAACTTTTTAACTTAATATAATCAAAATAATCTATTTTATAATCAAAAATAATCTCTGTTCTTCTTTGGTCACAAATTCCTTCCTCCTCCACAGATCTGAAAGGTAAACTATCTTATGTTCTTCTAATTTGTTTGTAATATCACTCTTTATATCTAAATCATGAACCCATTTCGACCTTTTTTTGGTATGTGGTGTTAAGTATGAGTCAATGCCTAGTTTCTGTCATACTAATTTCCAATTTTCCCAGTAGTTTTGTCAAATAGTTAGTTCTTATCCCAAAAGCTGGAGTCTTTCGATTTGCCAAACATTAAATTACTATAATCATTGATTATTTTGTGCTATGAACCTAACCTTTTCCATTGATTGACTATTCTTTTTCTTAGCCAGTACAAAATGATTTTGATGATCATTGCTTTGTAATATAGTTTTAGGTCTAGCACAGTTAGGCCATCTTTATTTGTATTTTTTTTATTAATTTCCATGAAATTCTCAATCTTTTGTTCTTCCAGATGAACTTTGTTATTATTTTTTCTACATCCATAAAATAAGTTCTTAGGAGTTTGATTGGTATAGTATTAAATAAATAGCTTTAATTTAGATAGTATTGTCATTTGTATTATATTTTATTATATTTGCTCAGTCTACTGAGCCACTGATATTTTCCCAATTGATTAGACCTGACTTTATTTGTGTGGAAAGAGTTTTGTAGTTCTGTTCATACAGTTCTTGACTTTGCCTTGGCAGATAGACTCCCAAATATTTTATATTATAGACAGTTATTTTAAATGGAGTTTCTCTCTGTATCTCTTGCTGCTGGACTTTGTTGGTAATATATAAAAATGCTTATGATTTATACAGGTTTATTTTGTATCCTGCAACTGCTAAAGTTGTGAATTGTTTCTAGTAGTTTTTTTAGCTGATTTTCTAGGATTCTCTAAATATACCATCACATCATCTGCAAAGAGTGATAATTCAATTTCTTTCTTAAGTATTCTAATTCCTTTAATCTCTTTTTATTCTCTTATTGTCAAAGCTAACATTTCTAATGCTGAATAGTAATGGTGATAGTAGCAATCCTGTTTCATCCCTGATCTTAATGGAAATGGTTCTATTTTATCCCCTTTACATCTGATGCTTTCTGATGGTTTTAAATAGAAGCTATGGATCATTTAAGGAAAATTTATTCCATTTATCCCTATCCTCTCTATGTTTTTAAGAGGAATGGATGTTGGAGTTTATTAATGGTTTTTTTCTGCATCTATTGAGATAATCATATTGTTTTTGTTACTTTGGCTATTGATATGGTCAATTATGATAATAGTTTTCCTAATATTGAACAAGCCCTGCATTCTTGGTATAAATCCTACTTGGTCACAGTGTATTATCCTGGGATGACTTTCTGTAATCTCTTAGCTAATATTTTATTTAAGATTTTTGCATCAATATTTATTAGGGAAATTGGCCTATGATTTTCTTTCTGTTTTCATCCTACCTGGTTTAGGTATCAGTACCATGTCTGTGTCATAGAAGGAATTTGGTAGAACTCCTTTCCCTATTTTTTCAAATAGTTTACATAGTATTGGAATTACTTGTTTTTTAAATGTTTAATAGAATGCACATGTAAATCCATCTGCCCCTAGAAATTTTTCATAAGGAGCTAATAGTTTGTTCTATTTCTTTTTCTAAAATAGGACTTTTTAATTAATTTATTCCCTCTTCTATTAATTTAAGCAATCTATATTTTGTAGGTATTCCCCCATTTCACTTAGATTATTAAATTAATTGACATAAAATTGGACAAAATAACACCTAATTATTGTTCTAATTTCTTCTTCATTGGTGGAAAGTTCTCCCTTTTCATTCTTGAGACTAACAATTTAATTTTCTTCCCTTTTTCTAATCAAATTAACTAAAAGTTTATTTTTTTCACAAATCAACTCATTTTTATTTATTAATCCAATAGCTTTCTTATTTTCAATTTTGTTAATCTCTCCTTTTGTTTTCAGAATTTCAAATTTGGTATTTCATTGGGGGTTCTTATTTGTTCTTTTTCTATCTTTTTTAGTTATAAGCCCACTTCATTGATCTTCTCTTTCTAAAATTTCCCCTAATAACCTCTTTGGCTGCATCCCACAAATTTTGGTATGTTATCTCATTATTGTCATTCTCTTGGAGGAAATTATTGATTTGTTGTTTTACCCATTCATTCTTAAGGACTAGATAATTTAGTTTCCAATTTGGTTTTGGTCTGTTTTTCTCTGTCATTTTTATTGCATCATGATCTGAAAAAATTGCATTTACTATTTCTGCCTTTCTGCATTTGATTTTGAAGGTGTTATGCCCTTATATATGGTCAGTTTTTATATAGGTTCCATGAACCACCAAGAAAAAAAGTGCACTCGTTTCTGTCTCCATTCAATTTTCTCCAAAGATCTATCATGCCAAACTTTTCTAAAATTCTATTTGCCTTCTTAACTTCTTTCTTATTTATATAGTGGTTGATTGATCTAGTTCTAGGAGAGCAAGGTTGAGATGTCTCACTATTATGGTGTTGCTGTCTATTTCTTCTTGCAGTTCTCTTAACTTTTCCTCTATGTATTTGGGTGCTATACCACTTTTCCCTTCTATTAGTCTCCCCTTTTCCTTCCCCCTTTTCCCTCCCACTTCCCTATAAGGTAAGAGAAGCTTCTCTTTGAAACCAAATATGTCCTATATTCTCTCTTTAAGCCAAATCTGATGAGAGTAAGATTCACACAATGTTCATCCCCTTCCCTTCTTTCCCTTACTTATAAGAGGTCTTCTCTGCTTCTTCATGAGATGTAATTTTTCTCATTTTGTCTCCAATTTCTTCTTTGTCTGGTACAATCCCTTTCTATCTGTAATTTTTGTTTTTATATTATCATAATAAAATCAAATTATATTCTCACTCTCTAAGTATATCCATAACAGAGATATACTTCTCAAGAGTTCTTTCCTTTTTACCTTTTTTATGTTTCTCTTGAGTTATGTATTTGGAGACTAAATTTTCTGTTCAGCTCCAGTCTTTTCATCAGCAATAAATGAAATTCACCTGTATTATTGAATGTCCATCTTCTTCCCTGAAAAATAATGCTTAATTTAGCTGGATAATTGATTCCTGGTTGCAATCCAAGTTCCTTTGCCTTTTGGAATATTAGATCCAAGCCCTATGGTCCTTTAAAGAAGCTGCTAGGGCCTGCATAATCCTGATTATTACTCCTCAATATTTGAATTGTTAGTTTCTGGCTACTTGCAATATTTTTCCTTGATCCCAATAATTCTGAAATTTAGCTATGATATTCATTGGAGTTTTCATTTTGGGATCTCTTTCAGGAGGTGATTGGTGAATTATTTCAATGGTTATTTTACCATCTGGTTCTAGGACATCAGGGCAGTTTTACTTGATGATTTCCTGAAAGATGATGTCTAGGCTCTTTTTTTTGTCATGATTTTCAGGAAGTCCAATAATCCTTAGATTGTCTCTGTTGTATGTATTTTCCAGATCAGTTGCTTTTTTAGTGAGATATTTACATTTTCTTCTAATTTTTTTTCATTTTTTTGTTTTGTTTGATTGATTCTTGATGTTTCATTGAATGACTCAATTCATTCAATTCAAGTCATTCATTTCCACTTTTGCAATTCTAATTTTTAGTGAATTATTTTCTTCAGTTACCTTTTTAGCTCTTTTGTATTTGACCAATTGAATTTTTTAATGAGTTGTTTTGTTCTTTGCATTTGTTTTCTATTTCACAAATTCTGTTTTTCAACAAATTGTTTTTTTTTCATATCTATTTTATAAGGAGTTATTTGCCTTTTCCATTTCATCATATTTATTTTAAGGAGTTTTCTTCAGATAATTTCTGTTTTTCCTTTTCCATACCCTCTTGCAAAGATCTCATTTCCTTTCCCTTCAAACTCTTTTCTCTTTTAAGATTCTTTTGGAGTTCTTCCAAGAGAGCCTTGTGAATTAGGAATCAACTCATATCATCCTTTGGGTCTTCATCTGGAGCTGATTTGCCTTTACGAATCTCAGGGTTTTAGGTCCATTCTTCTCTCTCTCCCTAAAAGCTGTCTATGATCAGAATTATTTTTTGCTTTTTTGCTCATTTTTATTTAAGGATTGAGGTTTGCTCTTAAGGCAAAGGAGCCACTTTAATTTGCCCTGGGTCCAGGGTTTCTGATTGACTTCTGGTGCTTAATAGGCATGGGAACCCAAGTCCCAAGCCCATGAGGTTCAAGGGCTCACAATTTGCCCTTTGTTCTTGCTTTGGGTGTCTTACAGCAAATCTCTGAACCACTAGCTTGTAACTAGGACAGAATAATCAAAGAGCCTCACAGTAGATTTCCCAGTGATATGCAGACTTGATAACTACCCTGGCTCTCCACCCCAGCTCCTTGCCCCAGGTTCCCTGTACTGTGATCTGGGCTCAGCAGCTTTTCCCCTGAACAATTGAAACAGACCTTTTTATTAAGTTCTTCCAAAGTATCTTCTTCTGGAAATTTGTTGTACTCCAAATATTTGTGGGCTCTGTCACTCCAAAACCAGTTCAGAGTTTTAATCTGCTGTTGATTTGAGGGAAGCTCAGAAAAGCTCAGATGGAAACATATCTACTCTTCACCATCTTGGCTTTGCCTTTCAGGATCATTTTTTTAAACTATATATAAATTACAGTATTTGTGAAAATTAACACCAATATTGTAACAAAAAGTCAACTTTCCCAACTGGAAACTTTCTGGTGGCAAAGACGATCTTACTCTTGCCTGTTTTCCTGATGGGCCTTATATATAGTAAGCATTTGATAAATATTTATAGAATGAATAAATGATTTTTTACTTACTCTCATTTAGGATTCTAGATATTTTCCTTTCAAAACAAAGAAGTGTATAAACAGTTTAAGAAACATTCCATTTGCAAGCAAGATATTTGAAATATGACCTCTCAACTCTAAAGACAGCTGGATGGTAGCTCTAAGGTTGGGGTCAGAAAGAACTGGCATCAAATCCCACCTCAGACATTTGCTAACTGAATTTTTGATGGCAAATCATTTAACCTCCTGGGACCTCAGTTTTCTCATCTCCAAAATGAGGTTTGACTAGATGACTTATGATCATATGATTCACTTCTCTTTTTTGACATTCTTTGTCCCAGATTATAGTTCACCAGTGTGTTAGTACCTTATGAACAATGACACTGTGAGGGAAAAATCACTAGTCTCCAGCAGCAATATGGATTGTACTCAGCATCACAAAGCCCAACAGAATTAAAAGTGCTTTTTCTGTTAACCTAATTATACAAGATTTTCATTGTTCCTCTTAGTTTCCTCATAGTTAAGCAGGAGTTCAGTATCAAGAAAAAAAAGTCTGAGACAGTGAATTAAAAAAAAAAAAAAAGAAATCTGCAAATCTCGACTTTAAATGAATAGATCTTCTTAGATGTCATTTCAAGAAGATAGTTTGAAAGTGTGAGGGTGTAGAGAAAACAGAACTAGTTCTCCAATGACTGTGAAATGTAAGTCACAACCTAAACCAAAATTGCTTGATATGAGAGACTTGGGAACTTAATTCCCAAATCTATAAAGCAAGACCATGTCAAAGTCTTGGCATTTTCTTCAGCTTCACCACTGACAAGGGCAAATGCTCAGTTAATGGCTTTTTTGTTTTATAGTTTGGTTCCTCTCCCTTCTCTTTACCTAGCATAAGGGACAAGAGATAGGGGAGGGTGGGAGAGAAATGAAGTAGCTAGCATAAAAGATACAGTCAAACTCACCTTATAGTACATTAATATGACTAAAAACAGACACAGCCAAATTTCTTAATGATACTTTATTATAAACTACTAATACATCTAAGACAGGCAACAGAGAGAGCAGCTAGATGGTGCAGTAGATAGAGCATGGCCCTGGAGTCAGGAGGACCCGAGTTCAAATCTACCTCATTCACTTAATACTTTCTAGCTACATGGTTCTGGGCAAGTTACTTAACCCTAATTGCCTTACCAAATGAAAAACAACAAACAAAAAATAATAATAGTAATAATAATTAAATAGACATAGAATAGGCTTAAACTGCATAGAAAAAAATCAGGAGGAAAAGCTAGTACTTATTAGACTTTTTCTCAAATCAGGAATATCCTGTTCAGAGACCTAAGGAAAAGTTAGGTCCTCTCCCTAGCTTCTCCCTAAGTCTGGGGAGAAGTTGGGGTTATGCCACAGGCTACTAAAGTTAGAGGATCACTAGGAACACTTGTATTTCTTCAGCATCAGAGAAACAACAGGACTTATTCCTTCACCATTTTAGAAACAGCAGGTTTTAGTAACAAGTTAGCAAGAATAATTGGTGATAATGGGAAGGTGCAAGATGGTAGAATGGTGTGAGCTCCCTTCATCCCCCAGCACCATGCAGCAGTCTGCTCAGCAGTGTCTTTGTTCTGTGTCCTCAGACTTTTGCCTCTTCATCTTCAAAATAAAAGAATCAGACTAAACCACCAGGATTTCTTTTAGCTCAAAATATGTGATATGGGATAGAAGGAATTTAAGAAGTCAGCGAGCTCAGCCCTCTTAGTCTGCAAAGAAGGAAACTGAGTCCCAAAGAAATAACTAGCCCAAGTCCTGATTCACAGCCCAGAGCTCTTTTCTCTCCAGGACCCAAGCCATATAGCCTTTAGTAGTCTTTAGCCAAGTTCCCTGGTGGCAAAGATAGTCACCACTTGTAGGTTATAAAATATCCTTAACAAAGACTGAGAACCTACTGTGTTGACTACAGAGTTATAAAAATCATAGTCCCTTTGGTCTAGATGGTAAAATCCAGTTAGAAAGGCACAATCCCTAAAGTATAACAGCTTGTACAGACATCCTTTCACATCTCAACTTTCTCTTGCAGTTTTGATATATTGCAGGTCACATTAAGAAATTAAGTGGGAATTAGAGGGAGTTTTGCAGACATCACAGACAGCCCACAAAGGACAACAGATGACAGAAAAAGTTTAGAAATTCAGAAATGCATAAGTATATATGTCTAGTATTGTATAATATCAACTCAAATTTTTCAAAAATTTATGGTAAACTATCCATTAAAAAAGAAAAAAAAAATCATGGTTTTTTTCCTATGATATGTAGGGAGAACCAAAAGATTTTACATAGATTTTCCAGATCGCAGGGCCACCTCACCCTTATCCTCTGCCATGCAAAAAGGATTACTGTATAAGGTAACACAACACTAGCTACAAACATAGTTCCACATGAGAGAGTAAGTGAGAAAACAAGAATAGAGTGAAAATAATCGGGGAAGTTTTCTTGAAAATAATGACTCAAACTAGTTCCTGAGAGTGGAAATAAATATGAATTGAAAGGAAATAATAGTGTCCTCTCAAGAGGTAGATTATAATGAAGAAAATCCCAGAGCAAGATCTTCTTGGATTTCAAAGAGAGGATATTTTTTTTCCAGGAAGAAATAAAATGGATTACTAACAGAAAGCTAGTTTATCTAAAGGTCTAAATGCCATTCTAAGAAATGTAGATTTCTTGTGGGAATAGTAAGAAGTCATTGTCTATAGTCCTTAAATTAAAAAGTGATATAATGAAAACAGCACTTAAGGAGAGCAAAGAGGATGACCTGACCTTAAAAAAAAAAAAAAAAAAAGGATGTAGAGGGAAACCAACACCAGGACAATATTATAATAATCCAAGTGAAGAAAATGGGACTCTGAGCACAGCTATATCGCTGTATTTTATTGTTTCAACATATGTTGAAGCTCAGAGCTATAGAGAGAAAAAAGGGAAATGTAATGTCTATCTTTTCCCCTAAACGATTATACTCAGTTTTTCTGGGTATTTGGTTAAATTTTGGTCATAATATTCTTGGGAGTTTTCATTTTGGGATATCTTTCAGGAAATTAAAAGCAGATTCTTTCCATTTCTATTTTACCCTCTGATTCTAGAATATCAAAACAATTTTCCTTGATAATTTCTTAAAATAAGATATCCAGGTTCTTTTTCTGATCATGGACTTTTAGGTAGACCAATATTTTTTTTAATTTTTTGCTGAGGCAATTGGGTTTAAGTGACTTGCCCAAGGTCACACAGCTAGGAAGTGTTGAGTGTCTGAGGCAAATTTGAACTCAGGTCCTCCTGACTTCAGGGCTGGTGCTCTATCCACCAAGCTGCCCCTAAATGAATAATTTTTAAAGTTGTATCCAGGTCAGTTGTTTTTTCAATAAGATAATACACATTTTTCTATTTTTTCTTTTTTTGATTTTGCTTTATTGCATCTTGATTTTTCATAAAGTCATTAGCTTCCATTTGCTCAATTCTAATTTTTAAATTATTATTTTCCCCAGTGAGACTTTGTTCCTTCTTTCCTAACTGGCAAATTTAGCTTTTTAAAGGCACCTTTCTCCTCATTAGCTTTTTGAATTTCATTTTCAACACTCTCAGTTCTTTTCCTAATTTTTCTTCTTTCTTATTTGATTTTCAATATCCCTTTTGAGCTCTTCCATAGCCCGAGACCAATTTTTATTTTTATTGGAGGCTTTGGATGTAGGAGTTTTGACTTCGTTATCTTCTTCTGAGTATGTGTTTTGATCTTCCTTGCTATCTATCATAGTAACTTTCTGTGGCTGGAAATTTTTTTGCTGTCTTCCCATTTTCCTAGTCTATTACTCAGCTTTTAAGTTTTTATTAATTCTGTTTCCAGGATGGAGGGTCCACTGTCTCAAGTTTCAGGGATTTTATGCAGCTGTAGGCAAAGATCCTCCTGGGTTCCTGACCACAAGTACTCTTTTCTGCCCTGAGTGCCCCTGCTCCACTGTCTGATGCTGGTGAGGCCCAGACTGCACTAGTGTGGCCTATGCTGGATTCTTCCCTTGTCACATACCTTTTCTGCTGACCTTCCAAGTTCTTCTTTGTTCTCTGGGTTGAAAGGTCTGGAAGCCAACCAAAATGCCTCTGATTCAGAGGTCTCTAGACTTTTCTCCATGGTAAATAAAAGAATATTATAATTTTCCCATCTTTTAAAATTTATTGAGAATCCACAGGGTTCATGACCTCCAATAATGAATTTCCTGTGGCATAATGAAAAGAACACTTGATTTAGAGTCAGAAGACCTGAGTTCAAATCTTAAATCAGCTACCTACTGAGAGATCTTCACTGAGTCACTTAATCTCCATCTCTCCGTGTGTCTCTGTCTCTCTGTCTCTTTTTGTTTCTATCTTTCTCTATCTCTTTCTGTATCTTTGTCTTTTTCGATCTCTGTCTCTCTCTCTTTGTGTCTTTCTATTTCTGTCTCTCTCTCTCTCTCTCTCTGACTCTGGAATTTTCTCTGTGTCTCTGTCTCTGTCTATCTGTTTCTTTCCCTCTCTCTGTCTCTCAGTGTGTGCCTCTGTGTCTGTCTCAGTCTCTCTGTCTCTTTCCCTCTCTCTTCCCTCTTCTGTCTTTCACTCCTCCATAACCTGAGGGCTCTGGACTAACTGATTTCAATAATCTTTTCCAGATCAAAATCATAAAGTCTTTTGGTCTGTATCCCTTCAGATAAAATATAGAATCAGTGTGGTGTGTGCGCACACACATACATATACACACACACTTTTTTTTATTTATTGATATAGAATTTGAGGACCATATTTTAATATTTAACCTGAATCAGGAAATGGTGAATTTAGATAAAGACAATTCATATTCTCTTCTGCCTCCATCATTCTGTTCCATGAAAAACTTTATAAACTAAGGAGGATGCTGATGAAGGGATGAAGCTAGGGCATTCCTAGGAGAAGAGAGGGAGCCTGAAACCCTCAAGCAGAAATATGTGGCATAAGACCAACATTTGAATCTCATCAGAGACGAAGCAAGGCAAAAAAGATGCATTCTGTTCTAGAAATCACAGAACATGCCAACTATTCCTCAACAAAATTCCCAAAGTTAAATTTCCCCTAGAGCTCTCAGTTCCATGGAGACAAACACAGAAATCCCCATGGGCAGAGAAGTGCAATTAAAGCATAAAATTGTTGAAACCCTTTAGAGATCAGGAAGAAAAAAGAAAAAGATTCTAACTTGTTTCTCCTTTAACATTTTAACAATATCATTTTGTTCACTAGAAGAGTCATTTATTAGAATGGCTAATTGCTTTTTAATAATAGGCTCAAGGCATTGCTTAAACTTCCTTGTTGATCTCTATAAAAGCTCAATAAAATAAAATAAAATGGCCTGTCACTCTGAAAAATTAGAGGCAACTTGGCCTGCCCCGAAGACTTTTTTCCCACCAATCCACAGAACTCAAAAATATCTGCAGAATTGCTTCAGGAATTATGTACTGAACTATAGTTTTGCTTCCTGACTCAATACCCCTTTAAGGCAAAATACTACTACAAAATAAAGAGATGAAATTATAGTTTGTAAAGATTGGAACAGGTCTTAGCTTAAAACTTGTTCAACTCCATCTTAGACATGCTATTATCACCCAGTCTCTCACTTAGCTTGAGATATTAAATTATTGAATCAATGTCATAGTCTACTATTTTCTCCATTTATAAGAAGAAACTGAGGCTGAGAGAAATAAGGGGCTTGCCAAATTGAGGCTTGAACTCAGGTCTTTCTGTCTCATCATATGCTAGCATATATCCAAGTAACTTAAACAACCTTCCAAAGCCAGCTACTTGCAGAACAGCGATAAGAACTGTGGAGTGCTTGTTGATTAGATAATGAAGTGTTTGGTTATTTGGTTACTGTGTGGCTTGTAATCCAGTGCTCTTTCCACTGCACCAGCTGTCTCCCATTCTGGAGATTAAGAATTTAAAGCAATGCTCTCAGTTCATTGGAGAACAAACAGTAGGAATAGACTATTAGGAACTCCTGAATCCTGCCCTCAGATACAGTGAATTACTTAAACTCTTTAAAACTTAAAACTCAGTTTTCTCATCTCTAAAAAATTACTCTTTATAGCAATATGGTTTGTTGTGAGGAGCAAATGAGGCAGTATATGGAAATCCCATTGTTGGTTTTAAATCACTACATAAATGCCATATAATGCTATACAAATGTCCCTTCTTCCTCAAGTTACAAGCCTATCATAGGTACAAAGGACCCTGTCTCTCCATTAGTGGAAGAAAAAAAGCTGAGTTGTAGTCAAATTCCCAGGCAGTCATACATTTATCTACTTATGAATTCTTTGCCCCACCCAGTAAAAATTTAATCTCTTTATGGGCTGGGCCTGTTTTCAGTTTGGGCTCTGACTCCCCAGACACTAACACAACACCATACATAGCCGTACATTTAACAAAGGTGTGTTGGGTGAGGTTCATGGTTCAAGGTACTGGTCCTTCCTGGCCTGTTTACAAAGTCCTCCAGGCCCAGAAAGAGGGAGGAGCTTATGTTCCTGCTCCTGTAGTAGCAGTCCCTGAATCTGGTTAGTTAGGAGGTGGCTATGGAGCATTAGCCCTGAACCAAAAGCAAAGCCTCCTACCAGTTCGTGTCCTGAAAGTTGCCTTCTTTAAGGAAAACACCATGGGTGTGAGGTTTGGGGGGAGAGCCAAGCCGGTTGAACCGGCTGCATAGGGAACTCCTAGGAAATGGGGAGGAGGAGGGAGCAGTAAGAGAGGAAAGAAACCTAGGAGATTGGGGAGGAGAGGGTGAAGGAGCTCAGAAATGGAGAGAGGGGAACTTAGAAAATCTGAATAAGGGAAAGAGAGAAGGAATGTGTGGGGGGAAATAATAGATTGTGAGGGACTTTACTGATTGTGGCATTAGGTAGGGGACCCCTTTGTGGAGAGGAGGAGCCAGCTGGCTGTGTTATCTGAGCTACCACCCTGGCTTTTTCTCAAAGGAGGAGCTGCTCCCTCTAGCCTTTTCCTTTGACACTTCTAGGCCTGTCCCTCCAGGAGGAGGAACTCTGCCCTCCTCCACCCCCTTTCCCCTTCATCTTTATCCCATAGAAGAGGTAAGATAACCAGCAGAACTTGATGGCTAACCCCATTCTCCCACAACCACTCCCTTGGCATTAAAAAATCCTAGCAACTGGGAGCCACACTGCTGGGCTCCCCAGTCACAGCTGTGCAACCTGCTCAGAGGAGGTAAGCTTTGGGCAAGAGCTCAGAGTGCTTGGAATGAATTGGGAGGGAAGGGCAATGTCTTTGCCTTCTTTATTCCTGGGCAAGTGGTCTCCAGATGGAAGGAGATCCTGGAAGAGCTAACAATCCTTGTTTTCCTTAGATAGAGATTCAAGGGTTTTAAAAATTGAAGGATCTTGGAAATCATCTCATTCAACTCCTTCATTTTACAGATAAGAAAAGAAAAACACAGAAAGTGGAAATATCTTGCTTAAAATACAGTGATTTTTTTTTTCCTTCTAGATATAGTTCCCCTGAATTGTTAACACTATCCTCAGTCTTAGCAGAGGAATTGAAGGGATGACTCCTTTGAAACCTTTTGGGATCAAGAACCTATCATTGCATTAGAGTTGTTGTCACGAGTTGAAATAAGTTTTAATTATCTCAGGTTTAAACAAGTAATTTGTTTTAGTGGGAAAAACATTAGACCTGAGCCTAGAAGACTGAGGTGTCAAGCTTGGCTCTACTTCTTACTACCTTACTACCTTAAATAAGTTATTTAACTTCTAAGTTAACTTATAGGGTACCCAATTTTCCCAACTTTATAATGAGGTGCTTAGACAAGGTGAGGGAAGGCCCCTCCTCTAACCTTCTATGAACCTAGGTGGAGATTGCCTTTGCATGTGCCATTTGCTGCTATCTGGGTCTCTCTTACAAAGATGATTCCTTTAAATAAGGTTGTCTATCATACAGAACAGAAGCAAAATCAGTTGATGATGGTGATGAGAAAAGAGTAGCAATATGGTGGAGATGCTAATAATTATCGTCTACTGGATTTTAAATACCTTCAGAGCAGGAACAATACTTCCCTTCCCCAGCACCTACCCCAGTAACCTGTTTCTAAGAAATATAGACAATGTGTTTGTTGTATAATAAGAGGATTAATGATTGCAATTAAACTTTCCTATCTGAGCTGTCTCTGTGCACCAAGGGTCTGCAACCCAGATGGGAACCACTTCAGCATAAGCTATTAAGCAAAAATGCCTCCTTGCAAAATAGTGCCTTTGTATGTCATTTGGAAGTGGATTGGTATTGTCCATGTGTGGCAGCAGGGTTGGGGAATGGGAAGAAATGACTTCCTAAAGGCTACTCCACACCTTCTCCCGTTACATTTAGAATGTGTCAAGTTTTATTTCCAGCTATAACCTTTGGCAAAATTGATTGCTGTGTTGTTGGTTGTTGGTTTGTTGGAAGGCAGAGATAGTACAAGGTAAAGGGAGAGAAAGGAACTCTTCTCATTTTAAAAGTCAATACATTTGGTCTCTGATTCTGTTTAAGTCTTTCCAAACTTAAAGTCAGTCAGGGGTCCTTAAAGGACACAAAGGTAATAAAAAGTTCTAAGCAGGGACCTTTTATCCCTGCCATATAAAGTCTACAATACCAAGCTTGTACTCTGCCCAACTCCTAATTTCAATTTAATAGAGAAAAATGTGTTATGAATGGATCCAAATGACAACTTCATGATTACATGATTGAGGATGAATAGTTAGATAGCAGTTTGAGGGAAAAAAACAGAGGAAAGGGTGCTGGACTGATTCAAAGTGATTGTGTGTTGACAGCTGAACTATAATAGTTGAACTATGAACTGTTATAATTCAATCAAACTAAAGTAATTTTGGTCCACATCAAGAAAAACTTTGTAGAGGACTGGAACTTTGGAGAAGTATGCTTGAAACAAAGATACAACAAGGTGTTAACTCGGTGGAAGTGATGAGATGATGGTTCTCTAATATACATATGCTTAGTACTTAGCATGGTGATGTAATAGTTCTCTAGTTCACACATAATCAGTATGCTGTAATGATGTAATTGTAATAGGGTATATAAGGGCTGAGAAGGGCTGGAAATGAGACATTCCATTTTTGACCATTCTCCTGGTGGCTTTCCTGTACTCCTCCACTAAGATCAATACTGGGCCAGAATAAACTCTCTAGACTCTATTTCTGACCATTCTGGTGGTGTCTCTCCTGATGAGACCAAGGCCTGTCCAAAGACCTCCAGATAGCTAGCCCCAAAATTACAAAATTAAGTTTCCAGAAATAAGGTGAGAATCCCATTGTAGCCTGCCCTAGTTAGGCCAAAATTAGAGAGTATTCTAGTCAATTCTGGACAGCATATTTAAGGTAAGACATTGATAAACCAGATTGATTTTCAAATAAGAATGACCAAGTATAAGAATCAAGTTCATGCCCTATGACAAATCAGTTGAAAGAACTGTATTTAGCCCAGATGAATGAAATTTTAGGTGGGGGAAAAATGACTGTCTTCAAATATTTGAAAGTCTGCCATATGGAAGAGACTGGACTTGTTCTGCTGGTCCCCAGTGAATAGAACTAAGAGTTGGTAGAAGTTACAGAAAGGATAGAAGGGAAAATATGTAATAATTAAAGCTATCCAAAAATAAAATGGACTGTCTTGGAAAGTGGTGGATTCCTCTTTCTCACTAGTGGTATGTAGAGGAAGAATTTTTCAAGGAAAGGCTAATCCTAAGGAAATATACAGGCTTATTTTCTCTCCACAGTTCAGTTAGACTTACCCAACCTGACTGAGCAGTCCAAACTGGCTGATGAAGATAAGCAACTCCCAATCTCATTACTCTGGCAAACCTGCTGTTCTGGACACACAGAGATTCTGTTGATTGTCGAAATGCCTGAGGATCTCGTCATGCTCATAAAGTTTTGAAGGTCTTGGGAGTTCATGCTTCTCTGCCCTGTTAAGTCAAAACATACTCACAAATCCCTGCCTCACTTTCTAGCTATTTCTGCAGACTGCAGTTTGTGATTTTTTTTAATTGCTGCCATTTGGGATCTAGACCTGTGATTTTGTAGGTATGGAACTCTTGGTGTGGAAACTTCTTCCATGAATGCAAATGGGAAGTTTGGCTGTAACTTACAGTCTCAGCTGACTGGGTCACTGAGAAATAGTGACTATCCTATGATCCCACAGCTAGTATATGTCAAAGGCATTTCTGATTCCAAAGCCAGCTCTCTAGCCATTATATCATTTTGATTCCTTTAGCAAGAAGAGAACTAAACTAGGGATCAGAAAACTCTAGTTTCTCATCCTGGCTTCACCACTGACTATATAGTCTTTTTTAAAACATAATTTTATATTATGTTTTATATATATATATATATATACATACATATAAAACATAAAACAACATAATTTTATTGCTTTTTGTACCTTAGAGAGTTGTTCTATGGTTCACTATTATGAAGTCTCTTTGTAAACTATAAATCATGATACAAATGCAAGATATTATAACATAATTCTGTTTGCATACTCTCTCTTCTCCCCCCCACCTCTGTTTTTCCACTCCCCTCCACCATCCCTCCTTTTCACTATATCAGTCTTTTTCTGATAATAGATCTAATCATCACCCCTCATTCTGTTCCTTTATGGATGTTATTCAATTAAATTCAACAAGCATTAAAGCAATTATTCTGTTCAAGCACTCTGCTGTGCCCTAAGAATAGGAAGAAAACTGCAAATCCAGTCCTGTCATCAGGGAGCTTACTTTCTACTGAGGTTATACCTCCTCTACACATGACTAAATAAAGGTTTATATGAAAATATAGATAATTTCAAGAGAGAGAGTAAGGTTTATATCTGGGGAAACCTAAATAAGGACACTTGATCGCCTAATAGCATTGACTTAGGCTGTACCCATGCAGAATAACCAAATTGGCAAGTACTTTTTTTCACAATTAACTATGTGATTGATAGTTAAATTTGCTATCCCAATCAATATATATCATTCTTAAATACATACATACATACATATGAATGTGTGTGTGTGTGTTTATTTATTTGCCTGAGAAAGTCCAATATGGTCTCTATGCTCAGACTTGCAAAAGGGGTGAATTCAAATAAGCTAAGAATCCATGCAGAAACTAAGAAAATATATGCTGGGTCTTACTGTTTCCTAGGGCATGCAGAGTCATAAAATTCCTCATTTCACTCTTTCAGTGAATCATTGTGTATTCATTTTAACCCTTTAAAGCAAAGTAACCTTAGAAAACAAACTTTTAGCATAACATTCAAGGATCTACACAAAGTGACTCCAACCTTTCTTCCCAGCAGTGTGAACTGCCCTTCTTCATGTTCTTTACTCAAGTGAAACTGGGCAACTTGTTATTTCCTGGTACTTTTCTACCTCTGAGTAATTGCCCATGTTCATCACCAAGAATGCTATTCCCCATCATCATCCTATTGAAATTCTGTGGTTTCATTTTTAAAGGCCCAACTCAAATAATATATGATCCACAAAGCTTTTCCCTTATCCACTAAACTTATCCAACGAGAAATTATTTTTTTCCTCCTCTGTAAAACATTCATTGTGTTTTATATCTCTCATTCATGTATCCTAAATTCATGTTTAAATGTAGTATTGGCCTGTGAGCTCCTTGAGAACAAGATGTCCTAACTTAGCGTTTGCCTGAATCTAGCACAACAGTCTATTCATGATAAGTGCCAAATAAATATTTGTTGGATAAAATTAAATAAGGCCTGCTTCAGATGTGTGGAGCCACATGGCAGGTTATTGCTTAACCTGCCTCCTTTATTTTGCTCATGGTATTTCAATCTTAACCTAAATGTGTGAATCTTTTTTTAAATGCTTCATCCTACCTAGCCAAGTGTTCAAGATGATGCTGAAAATGTTAAATGATATGAGTGATGGGTTCATTCAAATCATAGTTACTTTTTTCTGAAAAATCTTTTATTAATGTGAGCACCATATTAAGTCACTCTAGACCTGGGGTATTTTTATTGGTTTTCCAGAATGTATAATTAGCAAAGTCTCCCTGCTTCTGAATATAAATAAAGGTCAAGAACCTCCTTTTGAGCACCTCCAGTTTTCCTTTCTTTCCTTGTTCTATTTTGAGTTCAATCTGACAAATAGTTGAATTTAAATATAAATAGTTAGAGATAATCCTTTCCATGCTGAGAAATGATCAAAATTGTGGGAGGGAAAGGGATTAGCAGGCTAAATGAAAGGGAAAAGAAAAATGGCTTGTGAATTCTGGCATCTCCATAAGAAAACATGAAGTATATGTAAATTGTTGGTATATGATGAAAATGTGCTGTTCTTCATCTAAAGGTAATGGCACTGACTCATTACACTTATATATGCTTTGATCAAAATCAGTTTATAGAATCACTGGTGCTCTGATACTAGCTCTTCATGTTACAGATGAATAAACTGAAGTTTGGGGAAATTGAGTGAGTTTCTCAAAGTGACACAGGTAGCAATCATCAGAAGTTGGATTTGAAAACAGAACCATTCGGCATGTATCAGTGAGCATTTTTGACCATACTTTTCTGAAGTTAAGGAACAAAATGGAGCCTGAGTTCCCAGGCCTAGCCTTATTAACATCAAATTTTTATCACTCTTAGAATTGTAAATTGAGTGAATGACTTTCATTCTAAGAACTTTTCCACATCTGTCACAAGATCAGGTCTGGGTCTCTTCTACCTTATACTTTCAGAAACCAATAATCAGATCACCTTCTCTAAGCCCTTCAGTTTCAACTTCTGCCTTCTCAATTACAATTTTTTCAGTCAGTGCTTTAAATCTCATCTCTTGACTCATGATCCCCACACATCTTCAGACATTGATTCTGCAGTCTCTCTCTGGGAAAGAAAAGTGAGATAGTTGGGGGGGGGGGAGGGGAGCGGGGAATTGTATCTTTAGAGACAAACCTTTTGCCAATCAGTCTTTGGCAAGAAAAAAAAATCAGTATATAAGTTTACTTGCTCCTTTCCTAGGAACTTCCTTCTAAGTACATTCCAGTTTATCATATATTTTATCATGTACATACATATCTATGTAAGCCTCTTGAGGGCAGGGACTGTTTTTACATTTCTTTGTATACTCAGTATTAAGCATGTCTAGTACATAGCAAATACTTAATAACTTATTAAGTTGACTTCTTTATGATGTGGGGATACATTATCATTACTTCTGAAGGGGACAGAGCCTAATCTCCTTATTTCTATTTGAAGGAACTGACTTCCACTGAGATTAAGTGACTTATCTAAATTCACACCATTATTAAATGATAAAGTTATGATTAAAACCAATCCCCTGACTCAAAATCCAGCACTCTTTCTATCACACTTTTCTGTCTTTCTCTCATATGCCTTTATTCTCTCTTCCTCATCCCTTTTTGTCAAGGAAATGACTGTCTGAAGCCTTGCAGACTTTGCCATGGCCTTGCAGGCCTTGCCATGATTGCTACTCAGGAAGTTGACTTCA
Source organism: Sarcophilus harrisii (assembly GCF_902635505.1). Taxonomy (NCBI): domain Eukaryota; kingdom Metazoa; phylum Chordata; class Mammalia; order Dasyuromorphia; family Dasyuridae; genus Sarcophilus; species Sarcophilus harrisii. Next base: position 394,243,007 of record NC_045427.1, on the reverse strand, counting down.
GCATTGGGCTGTTTTGAAGATTGTAAAATGAGAGATAGTGACATGTCTGTGCTCTCAGATTGACTAACAGCCACCCTCTTGAGGAATAAAAATATCCATTTCATTCAAGTCCATGCTACATCTCCTAGACTAGAGCAATGACATATGTCCCTTTGCTATCACAGTGTAATATCTGTACACATGGCCAAGGACATGAAGAATTATATCCTTCCTGTGGATTCTTCTCATTGCCATCCTGAAGAACTCTGGAAAACATAAGATACTGAGGTGATTTGTGATGGGTGGCTTCAGCTCTTGAAAGAAAATCTGGAAAGAAACAGAAAAGGAGACTTTTGGCCCATGGTAGGGACAGCTCAGCCCTCCATCTTTAAAAAGGAAGAAGTCAACCTAGTCCATTGTACCAAAATGGAAGAAGTAAGCCAAGATCTGGAAATAGCTATTTCAGAGCTTATAAAATGTATTTAAAGTTTTTTTTTTTTTTTCCCCAGAATGAGGGACTTATATTACAAGTATTAAGTTTATTTTCCCTGATATTCAGACCATCATTTCTGCCACAGATCAAATACTATCTCAAATTCCTCTTTAGAACTAACATTTTTAGCTTAGAATCCAGTCTCCCAAGGGTTCAAGGACAGATTTCATGGTTATCTGTAAACTTGGATTGAATTCATCTTTCTTTCCAGTGACCTTTGGTTTCCTTTCTAGTCCTGCCTATTTTATCTTATGTATTTTAAAATGTCATTTGCAAAAAGGGTCTACAGGTTTTGCCAGACTGTCAAAGGAGTCTACAACACAAAAACTGCTTAGAATCCCTTCCTTAGAGGATGGAGGAAAATTTACATCTTTTTCTGCCAAACCCCAGGAAGATCCTATTCCTTAACTCTCTCATCTGGTTTTTTTTTTTTCTTCATTTGATCAGCCAATTTTAAAGAAATATGAAAACCATCACATTAGACTGCAATCAAAGGTCACCTACACTTTCCTTCCACTCTAAAACTTCACATAAAACAAACCAAAAAGATTCTCTTTCACCTGTAGAAAAAAAAAGTCTGACACATTTCTAAAACACAACTGAAGCCTTATTACATGGATGAACAGATCTCTTCTAACTCATTCCAGTCTCTCGTATCAATACAATCATTTCTGAAACATTGTGGTTAGCCATCCCTGATGAAAGCAAAGGCAGTATATACAGCATTGTTAGCAAGTTGGGATGGATGAAAACAGAAAGAGACCTTACAGAAATAGTTAGGTTTTGCCTGTTTGGAGATAACACTTTGAAAACAGATTTAGTATTCTGTAGGAAGGGACACAAGTTGAAAAGTAGTGCCAAACTGGAGACACAGCATGGTTAGGTTGACTAATAGATATATCTTGAGGGAATGGAAATCTTAGCTAAGAGAGGAAGGTGGGGAGGACAGGGAAGTATTGGGACAGGAATGGATTAGAAAAAGCACATATCACCAGATAGGAAATCATAGATTTTAAAAGCTATTTATTTAATCCAATCCCTTGATTTGCTAAAAAGAGGAAACTAAGATATTAAATGAAATTGTTAAATTCTATAGTTAGGAAATGGCAGTGTTAAGATTTGAACACATATCTTTTAACTCCAAGTTTAGCATTCTTTTCACTTCACTAAATCATTTTGCTAGTAAACAATCAACACAAGTTTCTAAATTTATTTATCCCTCCTGTGCTAGACCATTTTTCTTCCCAAGTATTGACTGGGAAGTTTCACTGGTTTCTTTATTCAACTTGTGCCAGGAAACAATTTGAGTATACCTGCTATTCCTGAGTACCTGAGAAGTGGGAGAAAAGAGAAGCTTAGGTTACAGATAAATGAGGTTGTTTCATAACAGGCCTTTCTTCTTGTCTGTAACATTCATCTTTCAGAACTGCTACACAGATCTTGATGGTTTTTTTGTTAACATAGGGCTCCAAACTTTGGAAGATATTTCTGGAGCAGGGTAGTCTGTTTTTAGATAACTATTAATTCTGGTCCTTATTGACACCAGGCGCTAGTTGCCAACTGATATTATTGTCACAGAAGCATCAAATTGGGTCCAAGAGCCTTAGCTTACAGAGAACCATAGAAGCCCTATCTTCTATTGAGTGCCAACCATTTTCTGAACAATATAATTACATGTGGGGTACTCCCTCCTCCCCTTCATTATTAACAAGTTTATATTTGGCCCAGGAATGGGCTGCAGCAGTCTTGTGACTCTCTCTCCCTCTCCCTTTCCTTCTTCCTCTATTCCCATTTAAATCACAGCCAAATACTTAGGAAAATGTCAGTAACTTAACTCTTCCTTTCAGCAACCTAAATCCTTCATTCAAGACAGATCTAGAGCATGTTGCTTTTCAAGTCTCACTCTTTTCCCAGGTGACCAGCAGTGACTCCTTCATGCTCCCTCCAGATGTTAGTGAAGCTTAGTGGGATTTTATGGATTTAGAGCTGTATGAATCTTAGAAACTATGCAGTTCACCTACCCATGCTGCCTACCTTCTGACAACAACAAAACAAAAATTTACAGATAAGGAAACTGAGGCCATCAGAGACCAAGTGACTTGCCTAAAATCACACAGATAGAAAGTTGTAAAGAATATGGATTTAAATCAGGACCTCTGGCACCAAAAGCAATGCTCATTGTACTATGTCTTGTTTTACTCTTAGGATGGCTGATCCCATTCCCATAATGTTTGGATAGCAGGATCATACTTATACTTTAATATCTCAAGAGTTCTGTGAATTTGCTGATGTGGTATTTATTCCCTCCAGTGACATAAACAACAACCCAACTTTTTCCACGCATATGTTACAACTCTTATTCATGTCATCCCCTAAATCTTCTATAGGGGTTCAACCAATATCAGTCAACAGACTTTCATTAGCCACTTACTTTATGCCAATTACTTTACTTGCACAAACAAGTTCCTCCCTATTCTTTTTGTATCAATTCCTCCATGAAACATTCTTGGATCTCCCATACTCCACTCCCAAACTAGATATCTCTCCCTTCGTTGGAATCCCATTATACTGTTTATAACTCCTATGGTATTTATCACACATCCTACCTTGTTCTATAATTATTTAAGCATGGGGATTATCTCTGCCATTACCTTATAAGTTTTTGGGAAGGCTAGACTATTTTGGTAACCTAGTGAATAGATAGTCAGATTTGCACTTACTTCCCAGGGTTGTTGTGAAAATCAAATGAGCTAACAAAGCTCATCATGAACATTTTTCAAAGTACTATATAAATTGCTATGGTTGTTGTTGTTATCATCGCTGTTGTACAAAATAACTTTGCACATAGTCTTCAGTGAATAAATAATTGCTGAATTGTATAAAAGATGCAAAATTTTCAGTCTTCTTAGAATTTCATGAGATACTTATCCTTATGAACCTGTTACCCAGGAGATAGCAAGAAAAGGGAAAAAAAAAAAAAAAAAAAAACAAGGACAGAGTCTTTGTAAAGAAAGGATTAGAAGAAACTGGATTGGGTAGAGAAAGGGAAGAAACATGGAATCAAAAGCTATATATTGCTGTGAGGAAAACATTCTTTTAAAAAATACTACATATATGTTGGTTTTCATTTGCAAAATGCTTGAGTTAGAAAGAAAATAAGTTTCCAGTGCAGATATTCTCAGTGACAGCTCTGTCTGCTTGATCCACTGTAGTCTCAGGGGCTCAGCTATTCCTACACCGTGAAAATCCTTCATAAGATTTTATTCACTGTATTGTTATTTAATTTGATTAAAAAGCTTAGTGGCATTAATTGTGCTAAGGAAAAGGTAGATATCGCAAAATACTGTTGAAGCTAAAAACATCATGAGTGACATTGAAACAAGGGAAGATCTTACCTTGTTGATAAGTAGCAAAAGATGGGGATCTCCTTTCTCTCCTCTCCACTTCCCATCTACCTCCTTGACAAAGCAGAGAGCTTTGGATTTTGTCCTTTAAGAACATTTTATTTTGTGTTTTAACAAATAGTTTTGGAATTATGTGAAAGTGAAAACACATGATCACAGAAATGGATTTTAGGAATAATCTAGTGATGTTCTCTCATTTCCAGATAAGAAAACTCAGGAAAAAATGATAAGTGCTGGAAGTATCAGAGGCAGGATTCATACACAAATTGTCTATCTAGTAAGCACATTTTCAGCTATACCAAGTTCACATACATCATGCTGGAGCAGATTAATGGGCCATTTAGTCCAATATTTTGTCATCTTCAGGGAGAACATGGGAGTTTTGCTCTCTCACCTCATAAGGTTAGTGGTGTCCTCCCCAAACATCACTAACTATCAATTTAGCTTTAACCTTCTTAAACTTGTAACTGGAGTGCTAGTCCATAGGGACAGATATGCTAAATGTAAGACACTCTACAAAGGACAGACACTTTGTAAGAAAAATGTAGACTATATTATAGTTAAATTAAATAGGTTCTATACTTGTCAAAAAGCCAGATTCAAAGAATAGTCATTAATAGTTAAATGCAAACTGGAAAAGTCCATAGTGGAGTGCCCCAGGGATCTGTAAGATGATAAAAGTCATCCTCTTATGACCTATAAGCTTGCCTGTAGTTCTAAACTTATTATCCTATACATTGGACATGCTTAACCAGAAGTAAAGAAGACTTGGTGGGACATGTGATAGCTGCCTTCAAGAATTTGAAAGAGTTAATTTATATAATAGAATCAAAGATCCAGAGCGGAAGGGATGTCAGAGAGGTCCTTCCAACTGTCAACTTTTATAACTGAAGTAATTCAGCCCCAGGGAGATTAACTGAACTACATATGGGCACATAGGTAGTAGTGACAAAAATTTGATTTCAACACATGCTCTCTAACTCAAAAGAAAGTACTCCCATTTAAACTTGGATTTTTCTGATTGTCTATCCACTATCCTTCTATCTACTCTATCCACTTAGTAACCTCTCTTCCTGATAAATATGAGCTAAACTAGAGGGAATCTATGATTACCTTCTGATGGCCATCCATTCATGTATGCTCTTACTCTTCATTTCTTGATCACACTTGGGGGAAAAAAACTTCTGTGGATTTTGGAGGCCCAAAACCCAAATCTTAGACATTAAAGTGTCCTTAAGTAGTTATTTACTCATGCCCATTTGAAAAGTTCTAAAAAATATCAAAGGAAAGAAAACTTCAGTCTTCCCTCAATAACTCATCCAACATCGAAATTCTACTACCACAAAGTTTTTCATCTAAATCTCTCCCATTTATTTCAGTCTGCACATCATAAAGACTATAAATCCTTTAAGTGAAGGGAGCTACTTCATTTCTGTCTTTATATTCCCAGTACCTAGCCCAAAGTAGAGTCTTAATAAATGTTTGCTTATGGCTGATGGATTAAACTTGAGAGTTCTTTCAAAGTTTCAGAAGCTGTAAGAAGAGGGGAAGACTAAATTTTATATACTTTCTTCTTCCAGAGCTAAGAGAATTTGGTCTACATAGAAAATACTATAGAATGTGTTTGGATAGAGATCTCAAGTGAAGTGTCCTAGGTTTCTATCATAAGCTCTGTACTATTTAAAATTTTTTATCAGTGACCTAGATAAAGATAAAATGTGCTTATCAAATTTTCAAATGGAAAGATAGTCAATAACTGTGTAACAATCAGGACTGAAAAGATTTCAACAGGCTTGAATGCTGGCTGATGATAATAAAATTAAATATAATGAGTATAAATGTAAAGTGCTACTCTGGTTTAAAAAATCAATTTCAGAAATATAGGAAAGGGGAAATATGGCTGCAAGCAATTCATCTGGGAAAAAAGTGAAAATTTTGGTTGTGACTTTTCTTAATAGTATCAGGATCCAGGACAACTATTTCAGGGCTTTTCCCACTAGAATATAAGTGCTCACAAACAGGAGTTCACAAGTTAAGTTGCTAAGGACTTTAAAGAGAAAAATCTGTCCGTGTTTTTTACCCTTTGCATTTAGGATTCTTCTTAGTTCTCTTTCTAGCATATACTATTCTCTCTCAATTAGAGAAAAATAAATTCTCATCATTTAGCTATTTTGTAAAGAAAAAGAAAAAGCTAAGGTGATATCTAATCAATCATTTTTGTGAACTTTAAAAAAAAAATCAAAGTATTTAAGCTAGAAGCAAAATGCTCCAAGCAGTTATACAGGTCATCCTCTCCCAAAGCTATCAGTATTCTACTTCCACAGAGATACATGCTTGACAAAATTCAACTATAAGAAAAGAAAAATGGATAACATTACATTAGGCTTTGTCTAATATATTCATGCTCTCATATGGAAAATATTGATTTTCTCATGTCTGGCAAAATTCTGCTGAAAGGAACTAGGAAGCTTCCTTTCCCAAGCATTGGTCCAATACATTCTTCCATCTCTTTCCTCAGACTCTCCAGGCTCTGGGAAGTGCTTATCTAAGATTCTAGCTTTTGTGAATAAAAATAGTTTCTTGCCCTTCTTACCATCTCCTAGATTTAATGTCTCTCTGACACTATTCACTCTTGAAACTAATATATCCATAATTCATCAGCTAATTTACAACTAATTCATTAAGCATCTATTACATGAAGTATATGAGCTGTACAAAGGAAGACTAGCACCTCTGGTATGAGGGCTTGCTCTTTTCAGGGCCACTCATCCACCTTTGGTGTCTACCTGCCACCCTGTGTCTCAAAGCATTTGCAGCATGCTTGGTGGCCACACCCTGGTAAAACTGTCATAGAAGACAAGCTAAAGCTGGTATAGAATAACCAACAGCCCTCCAATCCATCAGTAGTTAAGGAGATGTCTACCTCAAGCAGGTTAAGATTACCCCCAGTGGAATGGGTGAATAAGAACTATTTGTTCCAATGGTCATAAAGGAAGCTGAAATAAGTGTTATAAAAGCTTAGAGTTTGATCATATCAAAGATGTCAGGGTCATCTACTCCAAGTCTGGCCATTGCTAATTATTTTGATTTGTTTTGCTTTTGAACTTCAATGAGTGTAGAAGAGAGAGTGAGGCTGATTGCTTTGTGTGGTTCTGCTTTCCTTAAATCTAATTCGCATACAAATCAAGACCTTACCCATGATATCATTGGTCCTTTTCAAAAAAAAAAAAAAAAAGGGACAAACATCTACTACATACTCAATATTATGAAAAATACAACTATTTAGCTCATTAGTTGAAAGCTTACTATGTGCTAGGTAGGCATTTTAAGATATATTACAGAAATCTAAGACATAGTTTTGTGGTTCCTGCTCTTAGATAGCTTGTAAAGTACTGGAGGCATCAAGACAATAATAGAGAGACCAGTGCAACATAGCATACAATCAATCACTTTTTCCACCTTTATTCTTTGCTCTTCTACTCCTTATGGCTTTCTCCCAATATTCAGCTGTGAAATACTATCCATTTTTTTAAACCCATATCAAGTGCAATATTTTTCTTGATACATTCTATTAATAAAAATTATTGACCTCACATATCATGGTTGTTGTTTTTGCATGTTACTTTTCAGATATGTGTGTATAAATATATGTGTATATATTATACTATTGTATATTGCTAATATAAGCATTTGCATCAGATACACATATGAGTCTGTAAAGACCCATGAGGAAATGACTATTTTACTTAAATTCTGTATCTTCCCCAGTACCTACTACGTGAACATAGTTGATGCTTGCTAAATTTATTCATTGCAATCAATTATTAAATACCCAATATGTTTCAGGTACAATGCTAAATTTGGGGGATAAAAGACAAAATGAAACTGTCCTTGCCCTCAGAAAAGTTACATTCTGTTGAATGGCAAAAATGTATAGTGCAAGATATAAATTACATGGCATTATCAGAGATTACCAGAGGGCAAAGTGAATCTCCACCAAAGTGACCAAAGAAGGCTTCATGGAAAATCCTAGATTATAGAGCTAATATGACCCACAGTCTTCACAAAGTCCTTCTTTATTCTTTCTCATAGAGAAAAGTCTTAAAGGCAAAGCCTTAAGGCTAAAAGTCCACAGTTGGTGGAAAAGCTTTACCCAACTTAATCCAGTACAAAGAGAGTTATACCCAATAGACTCGTGATTAAATGATGATTTGTTTGACAATGGCAACCCATAAATCCAATAAAAAATTTAAGTGCCTCTCAGGCCTGGATGGCCTTATTGTTTTTCCACAGTAATGGTGAAATAATAGCCATAAGGGGGAGAAATTCACTAATAATCACATAGTTTTTATATCATCTATAAAAATTAACTGTAGTTTATGCTACGGTCTCTTTATCAATTAATTAGTACTATAAAGTGAACCATGTTAATACAGATATTCTTGTAATAAATGAAGTCAGAAGGCAAAGAATATTGTTAAATGGCTAAATGGCTCACAAGCTCTCTTTCAAGAGCCAAAACAAATGGCAAACTCATTGATTTCATCATGACCCAAAAATAATTTATAAAAATCATTCCATAGGATTTTTGGTCATCTCAACTTGCAAATCTTATGATAAATAACTTTTTTAAAAAACCTTGAATATGATTACAGTTTATATGCCAATATTTGTTGTAGGAAAAAATATGAAGACCTGAACAAGATTCTACAAAACTAGTAAATATAACTTTGATACTTAGAGATTGAAATGTGAAAGTACAAGGGAATATTTCAAATACAGAGAGAGAAAGAGAAAAAACTCACATATAGCTCAGATTTAAGAAAATAAGGCCAGAGGCTTTGGAAGACTCCACATGTCATGAATATCTTCTTCTAAGAAGTCATACCAAAATCAGTTGCCTACTCCTACACTAATAACCACCTTTTTTCCAAATCAATAAAAATTTTAGTGATATTTGGTGTGCATCATTTTACTATATCATCTGTTTCTTATGTAAGGGGACTTAAAGAGAGGAAGTCACTTGCCTAAGATCACAAAATGTTGATCTTGAAGAATGGAAAAGATTTGGGGGGAGGGGCAGAGAAAAGGAATAATGGCATTTTAATCAGGGATCTAAATAAAATCATAGAATTGGGAATGATTATACGGTATGAACAGACATTTTGAAGATACCTGCTTTCCAGGAATGGAGGGTGAATATTAGGGATCAACTCAACAGAGGAAGGCCAGAGTCAGATTATAAGAGGCCTTAAATGGCAGAGAGAGAAGCACTTGGTGTCAAAGAAAAAAGAATTTATCATAAAGTTTACAAGCAGGGAACTGACACATGCAGACAAACTCTTCACAACCTGGCTCCTACCCAGCTCTCAGCTTTCATGATTTGTCATTCCACATATTCTATAATCTAGTCAAAGTGACTTTCTTACTGCTCTTCATATGCCATTTCCAGACTCTATTCCCTTTGCACAAGCTCAATCCCATTCCTAAAATATATTATCTCCTCATCTCTGATTCTTAGAATTCTGAATTTCCTCCAGAGAAGTAATTCAGAAGCACCATCTTCTACATGACTTTTCCTGATTTTATTCCCTTCTTCACCAGTGGTATCCTCTCCAAAAAAAAAAAAAAAAAAATGATTTTGTACTTATTTTGTATAAATTGTAAATGTCATCTTCCTTCATAAGAATGTAAGCTTCTTAAGGACAGAAACTTCTTTTTCTTTTTATATTCTTATCTCTTAACAGAGTGCCTGGCACATAGTAGCTGCTTAATAAATCCTTGATTATTGATTAATACTCAGCTAACTGACTCTCTCGTCAGAGATGGAAATGTGTGTTCATAGGAATAATTCCTTTCTACAACTGGCTAGAAGAAGATTTATTTAAAGTGCTAGAGTACTCAAGCTTGACTTAAAGTGACCTGTCTAAAGAATGGATGTGCATACTGGCTTTTCAGTTGACTGAGAAGACTTCCAGATAATGTACATTTCCTGCTGAGGAGAAGGTAAATAAATAATGCTGGGGAACATAAACCCCAAGGCTGTTTTCTTGATGCACTCCCACTTGGTTGTATGAACAGGAGTGCTCAGAGGACTAGTGGCAAAGACAGCCAAAAAAACATCGGAACTAATTTTGACTCAGCTAATGAACAATCCTCTACATTTAGAAATGATTCAGTATAGAGAGGAGCAAAGTGATCTTCAAGGTGGGACAATGCTATTTTTGGATAAGTGGATTTATGTATTTCTCACCTAAAGAAGTGAAAACTTAAGTGGGACATAATAGATGTCTTTGTATTTGTAGAGCTGTTATGTGGAAGAGGGATTAAATGTATTCTAGTTCACTTCAAAGGGATGAATAGGTAGAATTTAATTCAATGTAATTCAGTATATCAATATGGGGAAATATGAAAAATAATTTAACATATTCTGTGCTCTCAAGAAGCTTGCAATCTAATGTAGGGGTGTGATGATCACAAATATAAGTATGGTATAAAGCAGAATGTGATAGGAGCAAAAGAGTGATATAGACAAACTATACTAAGAAAATTTGTGTAGAGAAATGCCCTTTTCAGGTAGGAGAGGGTTGCCTTTGAAAATCTGAGCCTTAAAAATAGAAAAAGCTCTCCAGAGGCAATGGTGTGAAGAAAGTTCTTTCCGAGTTGGCAAATTCAACTTCATAAGTGAAGTAAGGCATTAAAGAGTAGGGTGATATCAGGAAACGGCTGTAGAGAAATATGAATAGGATGAAAAGTTTGTGAAGAAGGTTAGTATGACATGAATTTGGAAAGATAAATTAGAAACACATTGTAGAGAGCCCTAAGTGATAGGTTAATAGCTTTATGTTTTCTGGTCAATAAGGAGCCATTGAAGAATTTTGAATAGAGGAATTAAATGGTCTATGCTTTGTATGAAAAAGATTATTTCAACTGCTGGTGAAGGATAGCTATAGTAATGATTGGTCACTTCATAGTTAACTTTAACTATGCCTTTTCCTAAAATGAGATGGAGAAAGCTCTGACAAACCACTATAAAACTTTGGCCAAGAAAATCTCAAATAGGAACAGTAAGAATTTTATACAGTTGCAAATGACTAAACAATAATAACTCTTTTTCTCACCTTTTCCCCACTCCATCTAATCATTTGTCAAGTGCTTGTGGTTCTGCCTTCATAATTTGACCTTTCTTCTTGAAATTACCTCTAATTTGCACATACTTTGAACTTTTTCTACTAATGCTAATCAGCATCATTTTTTAAATTGCGTCTTAGTCCAAGTCTTAGTCTTGGAGCACTAAAAAGTTAAATGAGTTGTCCAAGATCACACAAGCAGTATGTCAAAGATGGGATTTTAACCTGTCTTTCTGACTCAAAGGTCACTTTACCAGTCACTATGTTACACTGCTTCACAAATGAAATATATTTAGGGTAAATAGTGTGAAGACCGCATATTTTAAAATCAGCCAGAGTCAGGAATTCAGGTTAGGGGAAAATTGTCAATCTTTATTCTCAGTGAAGAAAGATCAGAGGTGGAAGAGAATGGGCAATAGCAATGTTTGTAGCTGAGTCAAGAAGCTAGCTAGACCATCAGCCACAGGACCAGCAGGTACGAGTATGGAACCCAGGCTCAATCTCTCCCAGCCTCTCTTCCTGTCTCCCTGCCTCCACCCACCAAAATCGTCATTTCCTATACAACACATCAGGACTTGCACAGGAAGTGGGCGGAGGCCATTCTTCATCAAGCATGTATATTAATAGAGTATAGTCCAATTACTATTTAGCCTCACATGCTTGGGACCTCAGTACATCAACTCAAGCCTCAGCCCATTACAAAATAGAATTTAATTTTAGGACTCTGGCAATTCCTCTTTTCCTCTTCTCCCCAGTCATTTTTCCCTATCTTTTCTTTCTATATTCTCTTTTTCTCTTCTCTTCCTATTTTCTCTTTTCTTCCTATCTTCTTTTTTCCCTATCTTTTATTCCCATTTTCTCTTCTCTTCCCATTTTCTTTTTCCATCTCTTTTCTTCCTTTCTTCTTATTCTATATTTTCTTGTCCTTTCCCCCTCCCCCCCCCTCTTCTCTTCTACTCTGTTTTACTCAAAGGAAAGATCATGGCTGTTTGATGACTATCTGCATAAAAATGATAATTGAGGTCATAAAAACAGACTATATCACCCAAGAGGAACAATGAGAAATGAAAAAAAAAATCTGAGAATCCATCCTAGAACAAGGGGCTCTTAATTTGAATTGTTTGTTTTTGTTTGATTGTTTATATTTGCTAACTATAGTTCAATAAAAATGGCTTTCTTTGTAATCCCATGCATTTTATTTTATGCATTTAAAAACATTGTTAGGAGTCCTTAGACTTCACCAGACTGCAAAAGAAGAGTCTATAACAAAAAAAATAAAGTTAAAAACCCCTACCCTAGAGAAACATACATGTATAAGGTATAAAGAGACAGATAAATCAAGAAAGGAAAGGACAAAAAGAGAACCAGAAGAAACCAGTGTCATGGAAACCACCGAGAAGTTTATTGTGTTTATACCAGAACATTACATTTTAGGGAGAACATAAGCAAGCTTGAGTGTCTACCAAGGGAAGATGACCAGAACAGAAGGAGAACTAGAAACCATGCCATTTAGAATCAATTGAAAAACAGGAAATGTTTAGCCTGGAAAAGAGAAGAGGTAAAGGAGAGGTATTAATATCTGCTCTTAAGTAATAGAAAGACTTTCATCTGGAAGGGAATTTGAATATTTTTGCTTGGTCCCTGTGGGGCAGAACCAGGCATAATGAAAGGAAACTGTAGGAAAGCAGATGTCAGCTGGTTGTTGTATAAATGTCCTAACAATTAAAGCCATTCTAAAGTAGAATGCCTGCCAGAAAATTATTGAGTTCCCAATACATGGTGTTTTCACATAGAAATTGCATGATCATTTTTTAGAGATTGTCATAGAAAGGGTTCTCATTAGGTGCCCTCTGAAGTCTTAACATTAGTGTTGAGTGTTTAGTTTTTTTTCCATCTTATCTATAAATGTGTAGTGAATTGATTTCCAATATATAAAGAAAAGGGATCAATAGTCCTGATTAATTATATCAAGTCCTATACTCTAACCAAAGCAGTTGATTAACTGTTCTCTAAATATCAGGACTATAAAAGACATTACTGAATTATCTAGAAATTTTCATGTAACACTTGAACTTCTGACTGTGATTGCACCTGCAAACTACAAAAGTAAGCTTTCTTTTCTTCACATCTTTTCTATTACACATATGTTTTCTATGTACTTATGTATGTATATGATATTCCCCCCCAATAAATTGAAGTTCTTGAGGGCTGGAACATTTTTGTTCACTTTTTGTTCATTTTTATCTTTATATCCTCAGCATCTGGCACAGTGCAGGCCCAAAGAATGTTGCTTAATAAATACTTTTTATTGATTAATTGTGGTAAGTTTGCTGAAAAGGGCATCATTTGAGCTCTAGTGACTACCTGCTCTAATTCCTCAGGCTCTTTTCTTTTCAACTACCAGAAGGAAGACAAGTGGAAGAAAGGATTCCACCAGGTTTCTGTTGGCCCTATATATGATCTTGAATATCAGATTTCTTATATCTTGGGTACATAATTGATAGATATTTCATCAACAGTAACTTCTAGTTTTGTTTTTCTTGGTTGGGGCCATCCACTCCTATTAAATAGACAGATAGAGGTATTTACTATATGTAAAAAACTAAATATTCTCTTCTCTTTAGATTTTTCAGAACACCATTCTCTTCTTATTTATCTTAACCTCTCCGTCTCTCTTCCCTTTGTTGAATCATCTTTCAGATCATATCCTCTAATCACACGTGTTCCTAAGTGTCCTATCCTGGGTCTTTATACTTTGATTAGTGTAATAATCTGCTGGTGGATCTGTCTGTTTGGCATTCAAAGTACTTAATACAGTCTAGGGACAGCTAAATGGCATAGGAGAGAAAGCACCTCTCATGAGGACCCGAGTTCAAATCCAGCCTCAGATACTTTATACCTCCTACTTGTGTGACCCTGGGCAAGTCACTTAACCCCAATTGCCTCAGGGGAAAAAATAATAATCCAGTCTCCTCCTGCCTTTCCAGTCTTTTTATACATTACCTCCCATTATGTACTCTTCAATCAAATGACTGTCTTCCTGGTTGTTCCACAAACAAGACACTCTATCTCTAAATTCTAGCATTCTCTCTGACTTTCCCCCATACCTGGAATGTTCCCCTCCATTCTGACTACTGACCTCATTGGCTTTCTTTAAGTCCCAAATAAAATCCCACTTTTTATAGGAAGTCTTTCACAACCCTTCTTAATTCCAATGTCTTTCTTCTGTTAATTACTTTTTAAAAATTTAGCATGTGGTCTCATAAGTTCTTTGAGGGAAGGGATTACCTTTTACCTCTTTTTGTAACCTAAGCACTTGGCACAGTATCTGATAATAGTAGGCACTTAATAAATGTTTATTGAATTAAACTAAAGGGATATAGATCTTTTACATACTTAATTACATGTATTCATCATAAGAATGTGTGCTGCATGAAGACAAGAACTAATTGTTTTGCTTATCTTTGTATCCCAAGTACTTAGCACAGGACAATTACTGAATAAATGTTTGTCAACTAATTTGACTGTTTGGTTTTACAATATGTTTGTTCCTAGTTTAAGAATTTGGCATGATAATTATTATTATTAACTTAAGTTGTTGTTGCTCTGTTTAAATCTTTATGGAAATCACGATACTGCATTTGTTTGCTGCATTTCTAAAGGCTATGTTTTTTCTTTACTGCATCCCCTGCCCCGACCAAACACATATACACACACTCATACAAACACACAGTTAGGACAGTGTCTTAACCAGAATGTGTATGCCTATAATTGCTGTTGATGGCTAGTGATATCAGGGCCTTAATTCCTAATAAGATATACCAAGTGAGGCAGTACTACTAGTCGTTCTATCTTTTCTGTTGGTCTGATAATACTATTTATAGAACAAAATCAACCACATGAGAATAACCTTCAGGCCATGAAAAAAAAACCTACTATAACAGGAACATACGTAGCTACCAATGAGTTTTTTTAAAAGCCCAATGATTTCCTTTTTTGTTTTTCTGTGCATTGAAAGAGACATTCTATCAATGGAGATGGAAGCATTTGGAGACATTTTATTCTCATATTAGTTCCTTTCTTGTTGATATTATTACTGTTTGTTGTTGTTTATCCTTTGTTCTTAAAGATGTTTTGTTATCAGGTAGGTGATGGCATGAGCTGTGCAAATTCACCAATCTCACTTTCTCCTCCAGAGTCATCTGAGTCCAATGGCAAGATATAATTCCTTTTTATATAGCCCAACAAAAGATAACTAAACCTCAGTCTCAGAGAGCAATTGCCTAAAACTTCTTGAATGATGCTCTTGGTTTTTATACAGTAAGATAGAGAGGATGTAAAAAGGGATATTAAAATGATATTAAGACTTCTGTAATATTTCATTTGCAACAGACTGGCAACCACATAGAGCTTCAACATTTTAGTGAATAGGAAAATATAAGGGCACATTGAAAATTTTCCATTAATATGTCAAAAGAGTCTTCAGTTTGAGTTGCTTCACAATTGAGTCAAACCTATGCCCAGTGGATTTGATGAAATATATTTAAACTTGGACCAAATCTCTGGCCCAAGAATGGCTACTTCCCCTCTTAGTTGTGCTGTCACTTTCCTGAACACACAGATTACTTTCCATTTTTTTGATCCTCTTCCACTTACTGTAATTAGCTTTTTGATTTTGATCTTTTCCCCAATTAATCATTGCTTATAACTTCTCTCCCCTCAAATACATTTATACACACCGCAGGTGATACAGTAAATAGAGCACAGTACCTAAAGTGGGAAGACCTGAGTTTAAGTCAACATCAGACATTTACTTGCTGGGCAACACACAACTATTAGTTACCTCAATTATAAATGAAGCTTAATGCAGCTTATACTAGCACCTACATCCCAATGAGATTCAAATGAGATATTTGTAAAGCACTTAACACAATATCTGACAAATACTAATAAATTTAGTTGTCAACTTAGCTTAATAAATGTGCATTTCTTCTTTTTTACTATACTAGAATGACAGTCTTGAAGTTTGAGCCCATATAAACTTCAGGTTTTACATGCAAATTAATTCATTTCAATAAACATTAAATGTTTTCTAGGTACAGAGTACTGAGCATGGTTAGGAGTAGGATGAAGTAGTTATTCTCTCTGAGTCATGAATTCATTTCCTTCAGATAAAGGAAAGATGTTCAATCTTCCATATGTCTTGTGAACATAACAACAATAACAATTGACATTGATATAATGCCTTAAGGTTTTACAAGGCTCTTACTTATACATTGTCTCTTCTGATTCTCATACTAAGCCTAGGAGATAGGTATTACTTGGCACTATTATCCTTATTTTAGGAAAACAGATATTGTAGAAGTTATCTGAATTGCCTCTGGTTATTCAACAAAGGAGTGAGAGAGACAGGTTCAAACCCATGTTTTTCCTGACTCCAAATCCAGCACTCTTTCCATTAGTGTCTACTTAGTCATCACAAATTACAATTAAAAAATGTACAACTGGAGCTTTTTGCCAATGAATATAAAGAAGTACTTAAGCCTTTTATTTCAAATTAGATTGTTGAGCTTCAAAAACACAAATCAGGTTTGCAGAATGGCATTTGGCTATAATCTATAATGTCTGTAATCTAAAGTCTATAATCTAAAGTGTCCAAGGATTAAAGCAATTTATTATTGACTTCATTAGGAAGAAAGATCCCTCTTTGTGATAAAGGGTGAGGTTTGAGTTAACACTTGTTCAAATTTATGCTTAGGACGTCTTCTGTTATGCAGAGATATTTAAAAATACCTATGTGAAACAAGGTTAGGAAAAGAAAAATATTAAAAATAATATATATTGGTATACTGTTGTAATCTTTTTTAAGTCCCTATCATGTATTATTACAATTGGAAAGAATAAATGAGAATGAAAAATTGAGGGAGGGGGAAAAGAGAGAGAGAGAAAAAAGTAAAAAATGGATAAGAAAAGGAGAAAGGAAAAGGAATAGAGGGAGAGGGGGAGTATGGAGAGGAAAGGGAAAATAAAAATGAAGAAGTAAAGGGATAATAAAGGGAAGAAAGAAAAAGGGGATGAAGAGAGAAGGGAAAAAAGAAGGAAAGTAAAACTGGGGGGGAAGGGTAGAAGAAGGAAAAAAAGAGAGAAAGAGTTGCTGTAATGGTGGAGAGGAGATAGGAGAAAGAAAAGAAAGATTAGAAGGAGAAAGATGAGGTGAAGAGAAAAAAATATGTAAAGAGACTACCTAAATCATTTCTCTGATTTAAAAAAGAGAGAAACTTCTATAAAGTTTGACAGTAATTAAAGAAAGGCCAGGGTGCAGCAAGGTCATTATTGCAAGAGAAACTGTTATGATTTCATTGGAAACAGTGGCTGATTTTTTTTCAGGAGCTACTCTTTAGTAATTCTGACTTGTATCCATTAGTCTGCTCTTTACATGATCTGAATAAAGACATCTGCCCAAGAACACATCCCAGTCTGGCTTGGAAGATTTCACATTGAGAAAGTTGATTCATCTTTGGGTAATAGTTTCCTCAGGGGAGATTGTAGAAAAACCCTTATGAGAGAGTAGCAGGTAATTTTGAAGAGTTGAGAGAAACAACTGTCACACATCGGGGGTCATACCTATTGTAAACCTTGTGAATACAAACACAAACCTGACAATCACATCTTGGATTCTTAACCTCTTAAATTAAATAACATCCATTTTTACTTTCTCTATATAATTCAGCCCCAAATACTTGAATAAATTAAAATTCTTACCCGTTTTCATTTCTACTATAAACCATTTATTTTAAATACTTCATAAAAGAAACTTCTTTTTTTTGGAACACCTGTGCTTTCATAGGCATAGTATCCTGGTAAAGAACTTTCAAGACTATACATAGTCTTAGAAAGTGGAGTTCTAAAAGGTTGTCACTACCCACAATTACACAATGTGTCAGAGGTGGAACTTGAACCCAGATCTTCCAGACTATGCCCAGCTTTTCAACCCAATATTCCTCTCTGAAGATTCAAGAATATTTCAGAAGCATACGGTTTCTCCCCCCCTCACATTTTCCAGTTTACCTGGTTGCACTCCTGCAGGATTGGGAGCCAGTATTAGTCCAATCTCTGACCTAACTTGCTTGTGAGAGCAATCTGTGTATTTGCATTTGTCTTCCAATTTATGGGAGGTTGTAGTCCTATTTTTTGACTATTGACTATAAAGTATATATTTACATACCAAAACCAATTTCCCCATTGACTTTCCTTATAAAACTAGAGTTCTATTCCACTAAAATTGATTCTGCCCCCAAGATGTAATAAATCTGCAATCTGGCTTCTAAATCCACCACTTTATTCAAACTACTCTTTCCAGTGTCACTATTGATCATATTGCTAAATTCAGTGGATTTTTCTCAGACCTCATTCTTCTTGACCTTTTTTCAGTATCTCTCTTCCCTGATTTGTCACATGGTTTTCCTACCTCTCTGATCTTTCCCATCTCCTTTACCTGAAAATCATCTATGAACCTTCTCATGAGGGTGGGCATTTCTACACTCTATTCTGCTGTTTCTTCTCTTTACATTCTATCATGGTAATCTCATTTGCTCCCTTGCAATTATTCATTATTTTTATGTGGATGATCCCCATATCAACATATCCAGTCCTTATCCCTCTCCTGAGAACTAGTTCTTATCAATTCCTCATCTTTTGCATCTCTCATATGCATCTCTGTCTTTCTATCTCCATGACAACCATTCTAGTTCAACCCTTTATCTCTTTCCTGAACTGTTGCCTTATCTACCTCCTCACTGATCTATCTACAGACAGTTGCCCTTCCCCTCATCTTCTACAGCAAAGTTCTGAACATGTAATTCCCCTGCTCATAAAACTTCAATGACTCCACATTTTCTCTAGATATACATTCTAATTGCATTTAAAACCTTTTGCAGCCTGGCATCCACTTATCTTTACAATATTCTCCATCCTGTGACAGAGGACTATAAAGTCTTCTCTCAAAAACAAAAGACATTAATAGTGACTTTGGAAATACTAATTTCTTATAAGCAGCTCTTTAGTGATATTGAACTATATATATTCTGCCCAAATTTGTGTGCTTGCTATTCTCTATATTTGACATTCAATTTCCCAACTCAATGCCTTTTCACAAGTTTTTCCTAAATCTGGAATATTCTCCATCCTAATCTCTGCTCTTTGGAACACTCAGCTCTCTTCAAAGCTTGGCTCAAGTTTTATCTCCTATATGATGCCTTTCTTGAATCCCTTAAGAGGAACCCACTTTAATTCCTCCACTCCATAGCACTATTTATTGTGTGTGTGTGTGTGTGTGTGTGTGTGTGCGCGCATGCAATACATTTACTTATCTCTTCATATGCCATATTCCCTCAATAAAATGTCAAATCCATGAAGGGAGAAATTTTTATGAGCTCACATAGGCTCACTGGAGCTTAGCACTGAGTCTGGCAAATAGTAGGTATTAAATAAATATTTGATTTAGAGCACTAGCCCTGAAATCAGGAGTGCCTGAGTTCCAATCATATCTCAGACACTTAATAGCTATGTGACTCTGATCAAGTCACTTATCCCTGATTGCCTCCCAATAAAATAAATGATTGACAGCAGGTTTAAAATCTTGCTGAAAAATACAAGTTATTTAAGATCACATCTTTGAAAGAAAGTGGTAATTTCCTAAAACATAAATAATTTAGGCAGTATTGAATAGTTGATAGAGAATTGGCCTCAGAGTCAGGAAAACCTGGGTTTTGATCCAAATTCAGTCACATAATTGGCTAGGTGGCCCTAGGAAGTCACTTCAATTCTTAGTCTCCCAAGCAACCTTTTACGACAATAAATGACAGAAGATGTGCCTGGCTTAACTGGTTAAAGAAATGTTTCCCTGGAAGTTCTCCATATTGATAAAAATCAAAAGTCAGAATTTTTTTAAATGATAATAACACTGAAAAAAGTCACTAAACTGAATTCCAAGGTTATTTCTATATTTGTTCCAATTGCCCAAAGAACAAATCCCCGCAACAGTTTGATTGAACCACATTCATTGGACTGGAAAGTCCCTCCATGTTCTATTGAACACCTAAATCCATTTTCAACAGTGAAAGAACACTTAGACCTTGCTAGCATTTTATGAAATCCACTGGCTTTTAAAAATCAACAAGTTGATCTGAGTTGAAAGAAAGAGGAGATGGAGAATTACAGATATAATTAGGGAGGGCATTTGAATAAAAAAGAAAGCTTACTCAGAAATAAGTTATCAACAGCAAGGGATAGGATTGAAATATTGGTTGTTTTGTTGTTGTTCAATTGTTTTTTTTTTAGTCATGTTTGACTCTTTGTGATCCCATTGGGGATTTTCATGGCAAAGATATTAGAGTGGTTTCCATTCCTTTTCCAGCTCATTTTACAGATGAGGAAACTGAGGCAAACAGTATTAAGTGATTTGCTCAGGGTCACGCAACTAGTAACCATGTTTGAGCTGAATTTAATTCAGGAAGATTATTCTTTCTGACTCTAGGTCTGACATTCTATCTACTGTGCCATCTTGCTACCTCCTGAAATACAGAACCATTTTGAATAAGAATTATTCATGATTTCATTTTTATGGAGAAATACAAAGCAAATTCCTAAAGTATCCTGATAGACAGAACTGAATATGGAGGGCATCTGGAAGACAGAACCAGAGTGGGGGATGGTCATTCAGTCAATTAACAAGCATTCTCCAAGCATTTACCCTATGCCAAACACTCTGCTAAGGCAAGAATTTTAAAAGCTAACTAATAAGTTAACAAGTGAAAAAGGAGGGAGTTTGAAATCTAGCATTGTCACTTACCATTTGTTTGTCCATGAATAAGTTATTCTATTTCTTTGAAATTCCAGAATTTTTAGAAAGTGACTTTGCAGACCTAGTAACTCAGTCTGCTGCTCATCCAAGTTTGGAAGAAGTAAATTTGAAAGCAGATAAATATTGGTGGCTCAGTGAAGGCACTTAGTTACACAAAGGGTTGAACTTATTGGGATAAAAACAGGCTACGAAGAAGTGACTAAGTGATTGGGATGCTGAAAGGTTAAAGAGTTAGGTGACTGAATCCAGTTCATATTGTAGCCTCCCCCACCCCAATAAAATATAAACCCTTTGAGGGTCATCTTTGTACTTTCGGGTCTCATTAGCACACAGCTTAGTAGGTTAGACTCCTGTTGCATTGGAATAGGGAAAAAAAGTAAGCTGAGGGAAGTATTGAGAAAAGTGTGCAAGTTTGAGGTCCAGATGAGAACTGGGTCAGACCAGTATCACCAGCAAGGTTCCTACAGCCTGATGGGTCTTACACATGACCTGTATTTTTCCTTAACTATACCTAATCCTATTTAATTCTTATCAAGTCAAGGAGAGAGCACTTGAATCTAACATTTTATCTTGTAGTACAACATGGACAAGATCATAGAGTACATCACAGAGCCCATCTAAGCCATGCTTCTCATTTCAGAGATGAGCAAACCAAGACCACAACTTGTCTAGAGTTCCCTTGGTAATAAGCTAGAGGCAAGAACTGAGGCCAGATTCTCTAAATGTAGAGTCAGAATTCTTTCTCCTAAACAAATGTAAGGAAACTTTGCTCACCGAGAATGACCCCTTGGAACAGGAGAGGCTTTGGGGATCTCAGAAACCATTTTATCTGCTACTTAATGAAGTTTGTGAAGAACTGAATTTGGATTGCAAAAGCAGATATATCTCAAGTCAGGAAATTGCCGTAGTCTCCTCTCTTAACCTCTGCCATATTCTTCCAACAGCTTTCCTCCCTGAAAGACACTGATTTCCCCCCAAGCTTATTAATTTTTCAGTATTAATACATGTCCCTTATCTTCTTATTAGGCACAATTCCAAGCATATTTATGATGGAATGCAGAATTGGCAGCCATTTCTACTATCTGTACTAAAGATGCTGAAGGGAGAGAGGAGCAGTAAAGAACTAGGAGACTGAGATATGAGTTCAACTCCTGATTGTTCCTAAACTATGTGACCTAGGGGAAAATATGCTATTCTCTGGACTTTTTGTTTTCTCGTCAACAAAATAATACAATTGGATCAGATGAATACTCTCCAAAGCCTCTTACATCTAGTAAGATTGTAAAATTGTAATATTTATGGTTCTATGATCTTAGAACTATCATGCTACCCACTGACATTGTAATACTCCTTATATTCATTTTCTTTACTAGTCCAGTGTATTGGCAGAGAAAACAGTCACCCATACCATGTGATTTCATCAAATCCTTATCAGCAAATATGTATATGTACATATGTACATATACATATGTATATGTGTATGTGTAAATGTGTATATATATATACACACATATATACAAAATCTTTTTTGACTAGGTAAAATAATCTATTCTCTACTTTATTTCTTACCTAGTCTTAATCATTGATTATGAATTACCTCAATCACATTGAGATCTGTTAAAGATTTTAGCTTAAAAAGACTAAGTTCTTCCACTGCATCCAGGGCCATTCTATATCTTTCCACAGGATCCAGCTGTCACTGGAGGACAAAGTGAGGCTGACAATTTTGCACAGCCCTCTCTCAATTAATCTAATTCACTTGCATGCCATGTCATCATCTCCCTAAAGTCATGGTCAGCTTCCAACAAAGAACAAACAACAACAATAATATTAAGTACCTACAAAGTGCTAGTCATCATGCTAGGCACTAGGAAATACAAAAACAAAAATAAAAGTCTGCTGTCATGACACTTACATTCTAATCCGTAAGGCAACATGAAGTTTAATAGGTCTGTATAAAACAATATTACTTTGGCAGGGGACAAGAAGGTAAGAAGAGACAGTATTATATATAAAGAGGGAGTTTATACCAGGCAACCATATGAAGGCAGATACTAGACTAGGATCAATTTAACTGAACTTTACAGGGCAGGGGAGGGAAGGAGGAATTAATATAGACTAAGACTAGAAAGGTAAAGGGCAGATTATTAAATGTTAAACAAAGGACTTGACATTTGTTCCTCAAGATCATTGGGAAGCATTCATGTTTATTTAGTAGAAAGGTAACATAATCAGACCTGAAATTTAGCAAAAGGTAGAGGGGGAGGAGGAGAGAGGGAGGAAGCAGTGAGAAACACTTCATGTCATGGAAAGAAAAGAGGCTTGAGGAAGAGAGAGTAATTAGGAAGCTATTACAATAATCCAAGTGAGAGGGGAATGACCACCTAAGTGGTAAGAAGGAAATAGATGTAGAATATGTAGAGATTGAAATAAGATTTAGAAATTAACAAAATATATTCGGAGTAGGATTGATGAGTCAGTAACCAGAACTAGAAGGATGGTGTTTGTTTCTCTCAGTAGAAATAAGGAAGTTTGGGTAGGATGAGAAAAAAAAAAGTGAGTTGTATTTTGAAAGTGTTGATTTTGAGATGCCTATCGGTAACATGCATAGAAATATCTAAGAGGTAGTTTATGGAATAACATTTAGCTGAGAAATAAAATTAATATGGAAATCTAGGAGTCACCCATATAAGATGATCATCAAACCCACAGGATCTAAGCAAGTTACCAAGTTAGAGGGAACATAGAGAAAAATAAAAGATGAGGGAGTGGGGCCAGGACAGAATCTTAGAACATTCCCACAGCTAGTTTATGTGACATAGAGGATGATTCAGCAAAAGAAATTGAGAAAGAGCAATCAGATAGAGCTGAAAGAGAATAATGTCATGAAAATACAGAAGAGAAAGGGTATCCAGGAGAGGATAGTCAGTAGTGCCAGATGATATGAAGAGCATAAGAAAACTGAAGCTTGAGAAAAGATTATCAGAATTAGCAATTAAGAGATCTGTCATATTGGAGATGGTAGCTTCAATTGGTTAATGAAATCAGGAGCCAGTTTGCAGAAGGCTTTGAAGAGAATAAAAAAAAAGTAGAAACAATTAGTATAGAGTTGTTTAGTTTTTTAAGAGTTTGACTATAAGAAGGAGAAATATAGGATATTAACTTATAAGGATAATAATGTCTAGTGAGGGGAATAGTATAGATATGGACATGTTTGTAACCAGCAAAAAAAAAAAAAAAAAAAAAAAAGGAAGTAGTGAATAGAGATTTAAGATTATTTTTGAAAAGGAAATAAGTGAAGGGGTAATTTGTAAGGAAAATGAGAGAAAATAACATCAAAGAAGCATATAAAGGACAGAGGATCACTTTCAGAATCTTGTTCATCATTTAAAGCTACTTATATCTTACCATCACCACCATCTCCATCACTTTTCCCCTCTGCTTTTCTCCCCTCTTTATATATGTGTATAGGCAGATCTTTTATTGGAAAATTATTTTCCCTTGATTCTGCCACCCATTCAAGCTACTACCTTTTCTCTCTTTACTACCAAACATCTGGATGAGGAAACTTAAATCCAGAAAGTTTTGCCTGAAGTTACAAAGCTAATGAGTGTTAAGGATTCGATCCTGTGATCTCTAACTTCAATATTCTTTCCAAAAGAATTCTAATTTTAAATCTTTTAACATCAAAAGTTCTTAACCTATGATTGATGGGCTTATTTGATTTTTTTAATATATGTTTTGATAAAGATATTTACATATTATTGATTCCTTTTGTAACCCTATGCATTTAAAAACTTTATTCTGAGTTGTCATGGGTTTCCCTGGACTTTAAAAGAGGTCTATAACATGAAAAAAATCAAGTACTCTTAACAACAGCAATGTATCAGAAATGTTGATTTCCTTATTGCCTAAGAACCATTACATCTGATACTAGTGCCTCTAATGAGAGATTCTTATTATCCAATAGCTTATCCAGATGGGTAGATGGGAAGGGTAGATGAGTACCCTTCCCAGGCATGGAGGAAAGATAGATGCATTCTAAACCATATTTACATTTTGTTCTCATTAATTCAGGCCAGTTTCTCATCTCTAATGGCATTTGATAGCTTTGCTTTCCATGAGCAGCTAGGACTTTTATTTTCATGGGATACAAATTAGGAATCAATATGTTTTTGTCTGGAGTTTATCAAAGGTGACTGTAAACTTCAGTCACCTACACCTGCTGGCAAACTAATTTCTAGTTCTGTTGTATATGGGTATACATGGGGTTATCAGTCAGTCCTACAAGCATCCAGAGATTGACAAACCCTTAGACTAAGGAGCCTCCTTTTTCTAATGTCATGCTAACTTAAACTTGAAGTCATTAATCAAGAGTTTGTCTAAAATTCTTCACTTATTAGAAAAATGTTCTATAGGGGTTTAGCCCTTTAAAGCAGAAAGCCATTGAAAATGGGCAGCTTTCTCATTCAATTTCATTTTTTAAAATATTCATTCATCCATCTATCCATCAATCCCTTCAATAATGAAGAATAGCTAGATGGCACAGTAGAATGAGTCCCAGGCTTGAAGTTAGGAAGACCTGAGTTCAAATCCTTTCTCGGACACTTACTTAGTTATATGTCCCTAAACAAGCAACCTAAACTCTATTTGCCCTTTTCTTCATCTGTAAAATGGGAATAATGAGAGTACTTGTTTCCCAAGGTTGTCATGAAGATCAAATGAGATAATAATTGTAAAGCACTTCACACAATGCCTACATGTAAATGTTAACTATTAGTTGCAGCAGTAGCTTATGATTTCCCAATCAATAAATAAACATTTAATTTAAGCACTTATTTCATGCCAAGCAGAGTGCTAGAAATCAGATACAAAGACAAAAATGATTTAGTTCCTGCCTCTGAGGGTACAAAGACAAAAAGGAAACAGTCCTGTCCTGAAAGCTCTTATATCTATTGAAGGGAAAAGGAATGAGGAATAAGAGTACAACAGTTCTCAGATAAATAAATTCTGGATATGAACAAAAGAAATACAGATTTGGGGAAGAAGGCAGGAAAGATGAGGTAAAACTTGCCCCAAAAGACCTAAGGGTCAAGATGAAGCAGGAGGATATTTCAGGCATTGGGGAAGCTTCTGCAATCAAGAGAAGAAATATTACATGTAAGGGAGAATAATGTATAATGAAGCTAAAGAGACAGACTGGAGCCAGATTGTAAAAGACTTTCAATTTCCAGAAATTTGGAGCCAACAAAGACCTCAAATCCAAATTTCTTATTTTACAGATAAGGTGATTGAAGACCTCCCCCATGCCAAACAACACAAGGTCACACAGTTAGTTAATTTAAAAAAAAAAACTGAGACTAGAGCAATAAAGCTTCTGACTTCCCAGTCAAGGGTTTTCCACTATGATATACCAAGCCTACTTCTAAAGGGATTTGAGGTTGTTTGTAGGATTAGCCATAATGAAAAAAAGTGGGCAATTAAGAATAAACACAAAACAGAGAACATTCATTTAATAAGCATGGTGCTAGTCACTGTGTTATGTGACTAGAGTCACAAAGAAACAAATCCCTTCCCTTAAGGAGCTTAGATTCATTTGGGTGTGGATGGGTGGGAAAGAAATGGAAAACAACATGAGAACAGATAAGTAAATAAACCATATTCAAAACTAATATAATTTAATTTTTTGTCATAGGAGCACTGAATTTGGCACTGTTTCCTGATAATTAAAAACAAAAAAGGAAACTATTGCGTTTCATATATGGTGATTATAGGAAATGTAAGTTCATCTGCAAAGACAAAAATTTTCCTGAGTCAAAAATTATGCAGAGATTTGTCAAATGAGTTTTACTTTCTTTCTGACAATGTGCCTGGTACATAGTAAGCATATTACAAATATTTGTTGATTAATTGATTTCTTTCTCATTGGGAAATCTGTCACATGGTCTAAGTATTTAATAGGGTGCTCCCCTTTGATATAACTTTTATGTACGTTCAATTAAATGTAATTTTAAGTTTGCTACATATTCATTGAATACCTAACAAACATTGAGCTAAGTCCTATGGAGAACCCACCAAAGTACAAAACTACAGTCCTTCAAATAGCTTACAATCCAATTGAGGAGAGACAATCTAAGCATATGAAAAATTATTTACATAGGTAGGATTTGTAAAGAAGCAAATCTAGGCTTAATGTAAGAAAAAAGCTTCCCAATTATTATCTCTGTCCAAGAGACATATAATCTGTTTTGAAAGGTGGTAAATTGCTCTCACTGGATATTTCAAACAGGCAACATGACATTGTGTTGGATATACTAGAGAGAAAATTTTTTTAGACATGATTTGGACTCTAGATGATCACAGAGGTCCCTTCCAATGCTGACATTCTATGATTCCATGAGTCATGATATATACAAATATATATCCATGTACACAAAGACTTAAATGTTATGCATATACATAAATATATGTGGAAGAACAGGCAAGGAATAAGGACTAAATTTGTAATTTAATTGATGTAGGGAACTCTTAGATGAGTTTTCTTTCCTGATGCAAATCACGACAGAGCAATATAATATAAGATATACTTAAGTAATAAATAAGCATTATAGACCATGAGTGCAATAGAAGTTGAAAGGAGATATCACTGTGACCTAGGCAGGTCAGCAAAAGTTTCTCAGAGAAAATGAAAATTGAACTGAGCCTTGAAAAATGGATAAAATTTAGATTAAAAAAGAACTATGCCTTTGATCCAGCAGTGTCTCTACTGGATCTGTACCCCAAAGAGATCATAAAAGAGGGAAAAGGACTCACATGTACAAAAATGCTTGTAGTAGTTTTTTTGTAGTGGCAAGGAACTGGAAATTTAATAGATGCCTATCAGAGAATGGCTGAATAAAATATGGTATATGAATATAATGGAATATTATTCTTCTATAAGAAGAAATCAGCAGGATGATTTCAGAAAGGCCTGGAGAGGAGGGAAAAGATTGCCAGATCAACTGAGGCTTGCATGAACTGCTGCTAAGTAAAGTGAGTAGAATCAAGAGAACATTGTACACAGCAACAGCAAGATTATATGATTATCAACTGTGATGATTGTGGCTCTTTTCAACAATAAGGTGATTTGGGCCAATTCCAATAGAATTGTGATGCACAGAGCCACCCACATCCAGAGAGAGCACTGTGGGGACTGAAATGAATCACAACATAGTACCTTCACCTTTTTGTTGTTTGCTTGCTTTTTTCTCTTTTTTTCCTTTTTGATCTCATTTTTCTTGTGCATTATTATAAATATAGAAATATATTTCGAAGACTTGTGTATGTTTAACCTGTATTGCTGTCTACAGGGAGTAGAGACAAGGGAAGGAGAACAATATGGAACACAAGGTTTTGCAAGGGTGAATGTTGAAACTATCTGCATTTTTTTTAAATAAGCTATTAATATGAGAAAAAGAAGTATAAAGAAGGAACTATGAGAAAGGGAATTAGGAAAGGCAAGAAGGGGATTATTTTTGAACAGAACTATTAGATGGATGCTACTACCAAACTACTTTCAGGAAGTCATGTTTGATAGAATTTTTTCTAGTATTGCTAATAATTACCATGATACTATTCATATTTTCTTAAATAAATGAATGAATGATAAATGCATGTGTGGGAAAGCATTTATTAATGCCTACTATGTACCAAGTATTATCATATACATTGACAAAAGGGAGCTAGCCCTACCTTCAAAGAGTACAATTCTAATTGGGGAAAGATTGGAATTTAGGGAGTAAGTTTTAGTCTGGAGAGTCCAGTCTCTAGTCTATGGTGAGCAAAGAACTATAAGGGATTTGATGCCCTTTTCAGAAGCAATATTAAATTGATGACTCCTGCCAAAGCAAAAGATAGTTAGTTTTCTTGGTAGCTAACCACACTCATTTATAAGCTGATCAATTCTTGCTACATCTGCTGTGTATAAAGCATGGAAAAGATGTTTTCTCTGTGAGAAAAAGGCTGCCTTTGTTTTGTTTTCTCTGTGAAGAGCTAATAGACCTGGTTGAGATTTTAAGCCCTTGCCATATTCCTACATCATGCTGCAGCTTAATTACACTCACTCTACAGGTTTCTATTGCCCTTTAGGACCATCTGCAATTTTCATCCTTCTGAGATCCTGGCATACCAAGATTTGTGAAGTATAACATCTCAGTGAGAGTAGTGCTGCTAAAAGATGAACTTTTGTAACAATGATCAATTTGTGGCATCAAAAGAACTGTTCAGTTTCCCAAAATTCAATTTAATCTTAATTCTTATCTCTGGTTCAACTGTGGTCATGATATTAAATACACACACATGCATGTACCTGTCCACATAAACATACTTGCAAGCACATAGACATAAAAACAAACACAGAGAAAGTAGATTATCTGAGCAATCAAGTTTCTTGTTCTTCCTCATGCATGAGATTCCAACAATCTTCCTTCTCTTCACTTTTGCACTAGTTATCCCCACAGCCTGGAATGTACTTTCCCCTCACTTGTCCTCTTGTTATCAATGATTCCTTCAGAAATCTGCTCAAGTATCATTTTCTTCTATGTAAGACTTTCCTGACATCCTCAGTTCTTAGTGTCTTCCCAATTTCCTAATATTTGTTTTGAATATAATCTATCTACTTCAGTCAATTAATTGGTTCAATTATAAAACATCTACTCTATTTCAGGCACTATATTAAATACTGGAGATACAAAAGCAAAAGACAGTTCCTGCCTCCAAGAAATGATAGGGTAGAAAGCATGTACATATACTATGTTGGAATATACGAGACATATACAAAGCAGAAAAAAGGTACCCTTAAATGGGAAAACATTAATAGACATGGAGACTGAGAAAAACATCCTGTAGATAGAAGATAGCCCTTGAGCTGAGTCTTGAAGGAAATCAGCAATTATAGGAGGCAAGGTATTGCAAGCATGGAGAACAGTTGCTTCTGAGCTCCAGAGACAGGTGATAGAACATTATATGTGAGGAATGACAATTACACCAAAAAGTAAATACACTTTATTTTAATAATAGAGATTTAAGATTTTCAAAAAATCTTTATGACCATTATCTCATTTGATCTTCAAACCAACCCTATGAGTGAAGTGCTTGTTTGTGTTTGATAAAACAATAGAGAAAAATGGGGGGATTATAGGTAGGAAGAGTGAAAATGATTGATTGATCAATTGATTGATTTCTAGATCTGAAGCATGTCTATAATTTTGTTGGTATGAAAAACTCTGTAGAGGAAGAATGTTGGCCTTCAAATCAGAAAAAATCTGGGATTAAGTCCTGTTTCTGACATACATTTGTTGTGTGATCCTGAGCATATCATTTAAAATCAGAAGTTGCAAAACTTTGAGTTGTAAGGAAGCTCCCTAAGAGTTTCTCCTAAGATATAGAGTTAATAGAGTTCCCACACTGTGATGTGTGATTTTTTTTCTCTTCTATATTATGTGTTTTAGGGAAGACATAGAAGTAGAGTGAGTTATCTGCGTTAAAATATTGTGGAAAATTGAGAATTTTTATAAATTGATAACAGTCATAGAATAGTTACTGAAGCTGCTTCATGTTTATTATTATTTATTATTACTTAATTGTTGCTACCATTTAGTCTATGGTCTAAATGACAGAGACCATAAAATTAGAGTTCAGTATCTAAATGTAATAATAATAAAAAAAAAAAAAAAGCTTTGACATTTCATAGCTACATGCCTAAACTCACCTAACTACTTTACAAAAATTAGCTATTTATTATTGAACAAAATGAGAGAATGTTGATGCTACAGCATAATGCCTCCCTACCACTGGAAAAATAATTAAGTATTTGACTGACAACTGATCATCAGAAGAGTTATTTCTGGATAGAATATTCTTCCAGTTTGCTTATGGCAGAAAATTCTTCTTTGGGTTGATCAGACAAGTAAGTTATTAATCCTCTTTACTTTATTCTGGGTCTGTAGTGCCATCTGAAGAAACAGAAGAGATATTATCCCTAGAAAGGAGAGGAAAAAAAAGGATAAAATTCCCTAATATGTACAAAAATTCAAGAAGATATCCCCTCTATGGTTTCATCTCCTCCATTTTAGAGAATTAATCTGGCATCAACTAATTTTATGCCTTCAGAGCAAAGGAATTAAAAAAAAACATTGGTTTTGAAGTGAGAGGGCTTGAGTTTAAATTTTAGTTCTTACTGTGTGACTAGGCCTCCCACTCTTTTTTTGTTTCTAGCAAATTTATTTATTTTTAATACACATTGCTTTATAAATCATGTTGGGAGAGAAAAATCAGAGCAAAAGGGAAAAACCATGGGAGAGATTTAAAAAAAAAAAAAAACAGAAAAAAGAAGTCAACATAGCATGTGTTGATTTATATTCGGTCTCCTTAGTTCTTTTTCTGGATGTAGATGGCATTTTCTGTCCAAAATCTTGAGATTGCTTTGGATCACTGAACCACTGAAAAGAACCAAGTCTTTCATAGTTGATCATCGCATATTCTCACTGTTAATGTGTACAATATATTTCTGGTTCTGCTTGTTTCATTCAGCATCAGTTTGTGTAAATCTTTCAAAGCCTTTCTAAAATCAGTCTGTTCATCATTTTTTATAGAATAATAATATTCTGCTACAATCACATACCATAATTTGTTCAGCCATTCCCCAATTGATGGGCATTTACTCATTTTCCAATCTTTGCTACCACAAAAAGAGCTACTACTAACATTTTTGCACATGTAGATCCTTTTCCATTCTTTATGATTTTCTTGGGATACAGACCTAGTAGTGCACTGTGGGTCAAAGAGTATGCACAGTTTTATAGTCCTTTGGGCCTAGTTTCAAATTGCTCTCCAGAATGGTTGGAAGGATCACTTATTTCTCATCTATTTAATGAGAGGCTTCGATGTGATGACCTCTAAAGTTCCTTCTAAATTCTAAATCTCTAATCCTAGAGCCCCTTCTTGAAAACAAAAATAAATTTTCACCACTGATTCTGAGAAGGAAATTGTGGTGATGAATAGGATTGGGAAAGGCAACTTCTTACTGTTCCATAATTTCAGTCATAATCAACTCTTTGGGACCCTATTCAGGATTTTTTTTTTGGCAAAGAAACACAGAAATTTCCCCTTTCCTTCTCCAGCTCACATTGTGTATGAGAATTAAGGCAAATAGGGTTGAATGACTTGATTCAGGTCATACTGCTAGTAAATATCTGAGACTGGATTTGAACTTAGAAAAATGAGTCTTCCTGACTCCAGGCCTGAAACCATTTTCAGGATCCCATTCTTCTCCTTCCCTCCCTCCTTTCCCCCCTCTCTCTCCTCCTCCCTCCCTCTCTCCCTTTCTTCTTCTCTTCTCTCTCTCCCTTTCTCACTCTTTATTTCTCTTCCCTTCTCCCTCACTATTCCCCATTCCCCATTCTCCTTCTTCCTCTCACCTTTCCTCGCCTTTATTTTAAATATCTTCTTATATATTGGTTTTTTACCTATTACCTGCAAATACATACAGCTCTTCCTCATCCTTAAAAACAAAAACATTCATTTAACTCTTACTCCCTCAAGCAATTGTCTGAAGTCTCTTTTCACCTTCATTGCTAAAGTTGTAAAAAGTATCATTTTATTCATTGTTTGCTCACCAAACCTCTTGCTTATCATACCCTGCAGTCTGACTTCCAAATCTATCAACACTTCTGAATCTTCTCCCTCCAAGTTTACCAACGATATTAAAAAGCTAAATCCAAATGGCCTTTTCTCAGTCCTCCTCCTACTGGACCTCCCTGCAACTTTTAACACCACATATACCACTCCTGCTTATGTATTCTCTTACCTTGTTTTCTAGGATGCTATTCTTTCTTTGTTCCCAGTCTCTTTTACTGGATCATCATTCCATCTTTTATCCTTAGACATGAGAGTTTCCACAGGCTCTATCCAGGACTACCTCACCCCTTCTTTCTCTACATTCTTTGACTTACCTTATCAACTCCCATGAGTTCAATTATCATCTTTACATAGACAGATTCCTAAATGTTTATATTCTGCCCTCACCCTTCTCCTGAATTCTAGTCGCTCATAATCAACTGCCAATTGGACATCTCTACCTGCATATCTTTTAGGCAAGTCAAGTTCAGTATGGCTAAAACAGAATTCATTATCCCCTCTCTGCTTCTGCCTTCCCTATTTCTGAATTTCCCTATTGCCCTTGAGAAAACTGCATTCTACCTAGTCTCACCATTTTCAAAGTCATCTTTGACTCATGTCTCCTATTTCTTTGTATCCTATCAACTGCCATATCCACAACTTTCACATCCTTCTCCTTCCCTCTACTCACATTCCTTTATTACCCAAATTCATGTCCTCATCACCTTTCATCTGGACTAATATAATATCCCTCTTAGCTGGTTTCCCTTCTTCCAGCCTTAATCCTCTCTAATCTTTCTTCCACAAAGCTCCTGAAATAATTTTCTTAAACCCCAGGGCTGACATATTGCTTTCCTTGCTCAAGAAGCTTCCAAGTCCCACTGTTGCTTCTAGGATAAAATACAAACTGCTTTATGGGCATTTCAAAGCCTTCCCAATTTAATGTCACTCTACCTTTCCATCCTTCTTTCCTTTCACTCCTCTTTGTTCCAACCAAATGCCATATGTTCCATAAACTCAACATTACATTACCCATCTCCATGTCTTTTCCTAGTTTACCCCTCAACGTTCCTTCTTTATATCTACCTCATAAGATTGTTACCTTCCTTCAAGATTATTCAGGTGCCCCTTTCTATCGAAAGCCTTTCTCAAAATCTATAGTTGTTAGAATTCTTAGCACCCTCAAACACCTTGTATTTACCTAACTGAATATGGGTATTTCCCCCCAATAAAATTCCCCCCAACAGCTCTTTGAAAATAGGAACTAATTCATTTTTATCTTTGTATTATTAGTACCTAGCACATGATTTAGTGCTTGGATAAATTGGAAGCTATGAAGAAAATTGAACTATCTGTATTTCTGGTCAATTGTTTAGGGAATGCTAACCAAGAATTCAAGGGCCATCTCCAGTCATCCAGAGTTATATCTTGCTACTGGACCCAGGTGGCTCTGGAAACGCAAAGGAGGCTGGTGACTTCATATAATCTACTCTCATTTAATCCAGTTTATTTGCATCATCTCCCTAATGCCATGATCCTTTTCAAGGATAAAGGAAAAACAACAAATAACAATTTAAGACAAATATTTGAGGTTGGCCTTTTCAACATTACCTGTCAAATACCTTCAGAGTAAAACATTGTATTAATTATATTCTGTCGCATGACCATCCTGGAAACCTCTATTCTATTCCAATTTCCACCCATTCAGCTATCTTGAAACATATCAGTCACAGTAAAACAGACAAGATTGAATATTTCAGTATAAATCCATCTTAGCAACTAAATAAGTAACTTAAGAGTATAAATTATATTAATGATGGAATAAGAGCATTGTATACCCAAAAAAAAGTACATTACTTCAATTGATTTTTAAAACATCTGTCAAATGTTTAACATGCATTTCTATGGTCTGTGGGCTTGGTGACACAATTCTGAAACTTTCAGAAGTTGCCTTGAACTCCCAGCTGCTGGTGTCTTTCTCCTGA
Source organism: Sarcophilus harrisii (assembly GCF_902635505.1). Classification (NCBI taxonomy): domain Eukaryota; kingdom Metazoa; phylum Chordata; class Mammalia; order Dasyuromorphia; family Dasyuridae; genus Sarcophilus; species Sarcophilus harrisii. The sequence goes on along the minus strand of NC_045427.1, from coordinate 394,208,499 downwards.
GAACACTGCAGTCTTTGTCTTTATCTTCCAGATCTCAGGCAAAAGTATTGTGTAAGCAGAATCATAAGCCTGCCTGATTTAAATAGTTATAGATTAATGAAATTCTGCAGCATTTGAGATCCTAAGACCGATCCCTAAGGACCATTGCTATGCAGTAACACTCTGATATTCATAACATCTCCTAGAAAAGTAAGTTTGAAAGGACAACCAACTCTGCCTGGGAACTCCAAGTGATTCTATAAAGTTTGTTACATTTTGAACTATTTCACATTCTCCAAAACATTTCTTTCTAAAGGATCATGTGTACAAATGTGCATGCATGTTTTGAGGAAAGGGGAGAGGTATCAACATCTGTGATTTCATCAGTGTATGCAATTGCCTCCTCCAGTGAAAATCTGCAACTAATCTATTGCTTATAACCTTAAAGAGAGGTCAGAAGTCCTGAGATGTTAACGGATTTGTCCATGGTCACACAGCTTTAGTATTTGTCCATCCAGGTCTTCTTGGTTCCAGAGTCAGCCTTCTATTCACTAGGTTATGTGGCCCCTAGATCTCAGAATTTGAAAACACTGAAATTGTAAAAACAAACAAAAAAAATCCTTTATATCTTTTATCTCTTTTACTAGTACTGCTTCTTTTATTCTTTGCTCTTGACGCATTCTCTCATTATCATCTATGTGTCAAAACAGCAAACGTCTGTTAGAAAGAAAATTATACTGAAAAACTTAATGTTCTTGCTCCAGCCCTGAATGAAGACTAACTGTGTGACCTTCAGACAAGTCACTTAACACCTCCATGTTCATTATGTACATCTGTAAAATGGGCGTCAGCTAATATTTAGTCTGCTCACTTCTTGGGGTTTTTGTAGCAAAATAATGACTTAAAATATTTTTGAGGGGAAAATAAAAGTATTTCAGTCATACAGATTCAAATTTTATAGGATTGTAAATATAGAGTCAGAGGGAACATCAAAGACTATGAAGGCTAAAAAAAATTAAAACATTTTACAGATGAGGAAAATGAAAGCCAGAGAGATTGAATTATTCACCCATAGTCACATAAGCAGTAAGCAAAGGAGATAGAATTCAAGTACTCTGACTTCAGAACCAGTAAGAGCTCTTTGTAGGTAATTTTTTTTAATTAATGATGTTAATAGCAATATTATTAGTACTAAAACCCTTCATTTTGTTGTGCTTTCCATCACCAAATAAGGTTATTTCATGCCATACATCAAGAGAGAGACTCATGTTTATATTAAGCCTGTCTCCTTGCTGATGCTCTCAGGTCACATAGCAGAATGTGCTTGGTTAAAATACAAATTGGGTCTCACTGTGTAAATTTCAACACTTTCTAATCTCCCCCTCTTTAGACATTGATTTAAATTAATTGTTATTCAAGGAGTCACAAGCTCTTCCCTGCAACCTCCTAATGATTTGACCTGCTGCTGTAAAATTCTTATTTGAATCTCAGCTTTGGAAGCTTTCAGCATCAGTTATTTCATCAGAAGCCTATTTTCATCAGATCAATTTTTTTGATTTCCAATTTTTTGCCAAGTTTCATTGAAATATGCTTAAAATATTTTGAGGGCACCTTTATTCCTAATTTGTATACTAACAATCTGAATCCCAACAGAAATTGAAGGTAGCATAGGGTACTCAGAGGCACTATCTGGATGCCTGCCTCACTGTCCTACCTGCTATCCTCCCTGTATGACCTTGGGCAAGTCATTAAATGAAATTAAAGATGTAAAGTACCTTTGAGTGCCATATAAATATTAGCTGCAGTTATTATCATTTCCTTTCTAGGACCTATCCTTTTCTAAAGAATGAGGACCTCGGACTAAATGACAACCACAGTCCCTTTGACTTTGTGACCAGAAATTTGATGACTATCCCAAATGTTAAATGGCCAAGTCTAAGCTAAAAAAGTCAAGAACAACAAAAATAAGTTGTTCATAAAAGAGGGGAAAGGAAAGATATACTTTTCACAACTATGATGAGGGGAAGAGTACATGATGAACTGACACACTTTGTAAATAAATAAGTAGTTAAATATCTGCGAAGAACTTGAGTAAATTAAATGTCTTCTTTTTCTCAAGAGAAAACTCTTTTAAGATAGTATTCTTTCAGAGAACAGTTGACACTGTCCAGAAAAACTAAAGGAACGTAGATAAAGGAATCTTGATAAAAGTTTGTTAAAAGGATTTTTTTTAAGTGAAGTTTTTGATTAGGTAGATTTGGACTGTGAGACAGACTTCCCTGACAATTTTAAGAATAATCTCCAGAATGTGAGAAAAGACATAACACTTGAAAAACTAAAAAAAGAACCAATTGATCTTCAAAGCCAGAATAACAATAATTGGTAGTGGTATTTTGTTACCTCATGCTTCAACAGGGCATAGTAATGACTCTTGAGTCCTTAAAGGTTAAGACCTAAAAGAGTATAAGTTCTGACACCTCCTGCCAAGCTGGAAAAGCTTCAGTAATAGGCACAGTGGCAGGGCCTGTCCTTTGAGGAGTAGCCTGACTAAATTTAGAAATGTTCATTATCAGAAGGTTGGTCAACAGGTGATTTTTTTTTCAACAAAAACTCATAAAGACCATCTGCTAAGACTGGAGTGTTTATAATCTGAGCTTCTAAAGATAAACCTCCTATCACTGAAATCACAACTTCTTGAAATAATGAAGTTTTGTATTTAGTTCTCAGAAACATACTTTAAGACGTTGACACATTGGACTAAAAAATGAGCAATGAGGATAGTGCATTGACTCAAAACTATATGGTTGAAAGAATTGGGAAAATTTAACCTAGGAAATAGAAATCTCTGAGATCTGCTTGGCCCCAGAGGGAAAAATAAGGCACAATGGGTAGAAAGTATATTTATTGAGTTTTAATTTCTATAGTACTTTACAGAACTACATAGGAAAAAGCTTTAATTTTCCTCACAATAACAGTATGAAGTAGGCAAAACAAAAATTAATGTGTCCGTTTTACAGAAGAAGGAGCTAAAGTTAAATGACTTGCCCAATGATCAGATTTGAAGTATTTTTTCTACCGTAACACAGTTCCTCCTATGCTCTAAATGTAATTAAGAAATTTAAAAAAAAAAAACAGAAATGCATTTAAGTTTCAGAATAAGAGAGGAAAAACTCCATTCTGGATCAAAATTTGAAATAGCAATTTTAGAGATCATCTAGTTCAACTTCTTCAGTGAACATAAACCCCTCCAGGTCACATAGAGAATAAATGGCAGAGCTTGCTCTGATTTGAACTCAGGTCCTTCTGTTCTATCTAATCAGAGTCACCAACTGGGCCCTAGGTACATTACAACTTACCACAAAAGTCAGCTCCATCATTCAAATAATATTTACAATAGTTCCTGGAAACATCTTTGACTATTTTAGATCCCCTCATTCTTTTTACTTATTCACAGTGTCCAATATAGTAGCCAAATTCCACATTCTTGATTTCCCCTAGTTGTTAGTACTTTCCCACTTTCACAATTTATGCCTATCCTGTGTCTACTTATGTGTGAATATATTAAGTGCAAGTTTCTTGAAGACAGGACTGTCTCACTTTTTTATTTGCCTAATGCTTCTTTAAAAGTTGTGCTTTACTATTACAGATATTTAGGCTTGAATTTAGCTGGATATTTCCTCCCAATCTCTTCATTAACCTTACTGGGTTTTTTGTTTTGTTTTGTTTTGTTTTGTTTTGTTTTTGCTTGGTAGTCTGAAGTAGATCCACAATTACCCTAGCAGCAGGCAGTGATTCTATGTAAAAATTTTCTCAAAGCACTAGTATTGATTAAACTTCTTTCTTTCCCAATGGATTCCAAGACTTCTATTCTCAGTGAACTCTTTATACTAACTTCCAGAAGTTCTTGCCTAGCACCTAATTCCTCCATTCTCCTGAAGACAGTCATTGACTAGACAATCAGACCAAGGTATTTGTACCAGTTATCTGAGAGATTAACAATTTTGTAAAAAGAATGTTCCATGGAAGCTTCCTTTGGGGGAGCATAAATCAAAGGAATCAGCAAACTTGTAAATGCTTTGGATTCTGGACGTGCATTTGAGGTCTTCACATAATCGGTAATTATGATATGTTGGTCCCACTTGTCATGTCTGACACAATCAAGCTATATATAATAAGGACTATGATTATTTAAAAATATGAGATATATGGAGTTTTCAGAGCAATCTAACAGATAGCACATATCTAATGATCATAACTAAGAGCCTTTTCTTTCTTTTTCAAGTGTCCTTATAGTCTGGTAACTAAATACTATTCAGATAAAAAAAGATAGAGAGACAGTCAAGGTTACAATTGTCTAGCATTGAGAGGGAGCCTGGTGGAATGATTAAAGTGTTGTCTTCTCATATGCCATTTATTTGTCTGACCTAGGGCAAACCACTTAAACAAAGTGATTCAGGATCCTTCACTTAGGCAACTGGCTGATGTAATACTGGACTTGGGATCAAGAAAACTTGAGTTTAAATCTTGCCTCTATAATAGCAATATAAATATGGACAAGTCTCTTAAAACCCCATGAACCTCAGTTTTCTCATTTATAAATAGGGATAATAATGGTATTTCCCTCAAAAGGTTGTTATGAGAATCAAATGATATAACACATGTAAAATGCTTTGTAAGCCTTTAAGAATTCTATAAATGCTCTGTATTATTATGATTATTAAGCTGGGAATATTAATAGTTTCTAACCATAAAACTCTAATGCAAAAATCAAATGAGAAGATATGTGTAAAATACTTTATATTTATGCTTAAATCATTATAGAACTGTTAATTATTATAAAATACTGGGGAAATACTGACTGGAAATAATTATTTTAGAATCATATATGGATTATAAAGCTCCAGGAAGAATTTTTTCTTCACTATGCCATCCATTTAGCAGAAAATAGAATTGTACAGTAGAATTGCATTTAGCATTCACAGATGCTGCAGAAATGCATAGCTGAGCTCTAAAACACTGCCCTTTGTGTTCTGAAAGAGTGTTTCTCGCTTACAGAAATGCCATTCTTTCCCCCTCACACTTGGCTCCAACATAGCAGCATTTTTCCCCCAGTCTTTGGTCACAGTTGTTCTTCCCAGCCATGTCCTTTTTCCTCATCCCTCTTCCAAAGGAGTGTCTATTGCCACCGACTTCAAAGGCCCTGACTGGGAGGCATATAATGTTATCATCAGCAAGATGAAAAGGATCCTAAGAAAGGGAGACCATGCTTTAGCCTAGCGTTGGGCCAGAGAAATGTTACAGCATTCAAGCAGTGTTTACTATTGTTGTGAAAGATGCAGGCTCTGTAAAGGACTCACCATTACCAGGGGTAAGTAAAAAGTGATCTCCTACCATTTTACTTTACTTGGTCAAGATTTCCTCGGGCTGATTTGCTTTGACTTTTGAACCTCAGCTAGAAGTTACAGTTATGCTAGAGTCTGAAAAGTAGAAGTAGAAATTAATTGAGCTCAGCTGGTATAAGGTACAAGTTCCCCCTCAGCCAGAAAGCTATTTTTCCCTTTTAATTAATAGCATTATGATGGGCTGGTAGCAAGAGCTGTTTCAACAGCCTGAAAGCTGAGAGTATGCAGATACAGTGAATGATGAAGAGTGGAACCTGCATTTAGTTGGTAAGGGCACAGAAGCAAAATGAGTGCTAAAATCACAAAACAAAAACCATGAAATGCTTTAGAAGGAAAAGAAAGAACACCGTTAGTTCCAGATTTACATGGAAGCTAGAAGCCAGTCATTGTATAAACATTGTATTTGTAGCTTTCCACTGAGAAAAGAGACCTTTCCTTTGTGATTGTACCAAGAGGAAAACCAGTGTTGAAAGGAAAAGTTTGTTGTTAGGTTTTCCGAGGACATATACTGACCCTCAAGGGTCAGCATGAATGCTACACTGACTCTGACAGGCCTATAGAAAAGCACTGTTTCATTTATTTCTGCTTCAGGGCAGTGATGAAGGCAAAGCAGGCTGTGTACACAAACCACTGGATGAAAAGTGAAAAGTTGGCAAACTCAAATAGAAGTTTAGTCTGTATGAGGTCTAATAAGTAGGTTGGCCTATTGGTTGCCTGAATTGATTGCACAGTTTGGGCAATTATGAGAAAGAGCACAGGAAGATATATCTCCTCCTGAGGCGTCCACTTACAAAATTGGAAAATCTGGCAGGCTACTTTTCTGGGTCAAATTCTTTTGTCTGACCCTATCTTGAATCTATATAGCCAAGGGATTTTATCTCATTGGTAGATGTACTGTTACATCAATTTACTTATCAAGCAAATGACAAATGTTGCTTCTTCTTCATCCGTTCCTCACCCTAAACTTTACAAACACTCACTGGATTTTTGCTGATCATGTTTTCCCCTCTGCTCAGATTGTTTCTTGAATTTTATTTACATGATTTTAGTTTGCAAAAATCTCATTTTGGAAGAGATTTGGCAGAGTCCCTTTTAATTTCACTGTGTATTATTGTTGTTCAGGAATTCTGACAGCATAACTTAGGTAGCTGTGGACTGTTAAGAGGCTGAAAGATGGAACCTGTGGAATCAAATCTTAGGTGGAGTCAAAAATAAGAGTCACCTTTTAGCACATAAGAAGCTAATATATTCGTAGTATTATATGTGGAGACATAGTATGTACAATAAAAGTCATCTAACTCATCATTCTCATTTTTTTATTTTTATTTGAATTTAACAGTCATCAATAAATACAAACATTTCAATATTCAAAGAACATGAAAGATTATAATATAAAAAACTGACCTTTTTCAAAGAACTATATATGCAGCCCTCCTTCTGCCCAGCCTCAGGTTGTATTGTAGAGAGATAGCCTTATGCTATGTATTACCTATTCAGAGGAAGAAGTGATTTCTGATTGATTGAGATAATGCATGATTCCTTCATGAGAGACATTTCAGTTTATTGCATAGACTCTGAGAAAAAACCTGAGAGAACTAGTCAAGACAGAGATTTGAATGGTGAAAGCTTGGAGTTGCAAACATGTATAGAAGCCAGTTCCATCATGTTTCTTGACATGCAGAACTGCAGTCTGACATTCAATAGTTTGTCTCAACCAGCTTCCTGGAGTCCCTATCTCCCCCTATGTTACTAAAATCTCTCACAAAAGTCTCTGCAACAAACTAAAATAAATTCTTTAAGTAGATATACAGCGTCATTCTCAACGTTTTATCAGTCCATTAGGAGTCATAATTCCCTCCATATATGCAGACCCAGTATAGGGCTGTCCTTGCATAAAGTTGTCTCATGAAGAAGCATGCATAAATACCTAAATGCAGATACACACATATATACAAATATCTATAATGCACATATACTGGGCAATATAAGATAATGAGAACTAAACTTCTATATTTCTCTATTATTTTGGGGAACACTGTTTCAGTCATCCAGGCTTATAACTTTGATGTCATTTTTGGTTCCTCACTCATCATCATCCCACATACCCAAATTTATTGCATCTATCTATCCACATATGAATATGCATATGTATATAGATTAGATAATATATAAACACATGCATATATAATTTTTTTCTTTTGTATAGTTTTAAATTTTACTATTGATGCTCTTTTTTTTATTGCTATCACTACCCAGATTCACTCCCACCATAGAAGTTGAAACTCTCTCTTGAAATAAATATTTGTAGACAAGGAAGACAAATATGACTAAGTGAAAATCAGTCTCACTGGCAGGGTCCCAGAATCTAAGATGCATGTTATTATAACTTAACTGATCCAGAGACTGGCTGTTCCCCTCTCCAGACATGTACTTTCTGTAGTATAGAATCAAGATTCCTATGTCCTTTTCTCTCATTTTTTATTAAGCAATTTGGAGAATACCCTGATTTCAATGATCACTCTACTCCACTTCCTTGCCTTACAGATGATGGGGCAGTTTTTGATTAGTGTTGTATCAGCTCTTTGTCTATATGAGATTGAGCCTTGAATGTTCATGGGTTGGTGGGGGAAAATTGGAATATGACTCTTAATATACCTAAGCCACTAAGACTGTTTATGTAGCAGGGGAAGGGAAGACTGAAATGGCCACTTCTGCTTTTTGCCATTAGTATCTAACCTCTAAGATGGTTACTATCACTGTGTAGCAATGTTGTTCTTAAAAGAAAATAACAACCCTCCTTCTCCTTTTGCCATACAGCAAATCAACACTTTGGCTATGTTTGAGAATGGATGTTATTTACATTCTTTGCCTCTGGTTCATCATTTATTTCTCTGCTAAGAGGTGGGAGATACGTAACATCATCAGTCTTTTGAAGTCATAATTGGTCATGGTCAGAGATCTTCCAGAGTTTTTTTTTTTCTCCTCACACTATCTTTTGGTCATCACATCAATTATTTTCCTGGTTCTGCTCATTTCACTCAACATCAGTTCATTCAAGTCTCTCCATATTTCTCTAATCCAGCACATTCATCATTTTATGGCATAATAATATCACAGTAACTTTTTCTTACAAATTGAACCAATCCACAGCTCTATCAAATAATGTATTGGTCTGTTTATCCTCTCACAATTCTCCCAACAATTGCTATTTTACATTTTTATTGTCTTTACCAATCTGATGGCTATGAGATGGCACATCAAAGTTGTTTCAATTTCAGTTTCTCTTATCAGTGATTTGGATTATTTTTATATGATTGTCGTTACTTTGCATTTCTTCATTTGAGGACTACCTGTTCATATATTTGCCCACTTATAGACTGGGCAATAGTCTTTGTTCTTATATACTTATATCCTATTTTCTTAATTATTAGAGTGTTAGAGAAATCTATTATGTTTTCTTGATTTTATCTAATCAAAATTGTCCATTTTTATCTTTTGTAAGCATCTCTACACTTTTATTAGGTACTAATTCTCTCCTTAGTCATTATTACAAAAGGTCTGTCCTTCCATTTTTTTCCCTTTTTTATGATTTAACATCAGATTTATTTCATGTGTCCATCTGGTATTTATTATGGAATTCAACATAAAGTGTTAATCTAAAACTTATACAAGTCTGCTTTCCAGTTTTTCAAATCAAGTGAAGACTCGTTATCCTGATTGCTGGTACCTTTAGGTCTAGCCGTCTTTGTTTCATAGATAAGAAAATTAAACCCAGAAAACATAAAAGATTTGACCAAAAAGATTTGTCACAGAAAGCAACTGAAAGATCTGGGATTTGAACAAAACCTCTCCAATGATGTATTTCTTCATAGCGTTTGAAGGTATTGTTCTAGACAACCAGGCTTACAAACTTGATGCCATTCTTAGCTTCTTATTTTCACTGACGCCATATATATAGCTTATTGCCAAATATTGTTGTTTCTGCCTTTAGAATATCTTTTGTATATGTTTCATGTCTACATACAAAACACCACTTCTTCAGGCCTTCATCACTTCTTGCTTGGACTATCTAAGTAACTTTCCAATTGGTCTCCAATCTCTCCCCATTCTGATCCATTCTCTACTTAGCTGCCAAAATGGTTTTCCTAAAGCATAGGTCTGACCATGTCACCCCCCTCTCATTCAATAAATTCCAGTGTCTCCCTATTGCTTTCCGGAACAAATATAAAATTTTTTGTTATTTAAAGCTGTTCAGAACATAATTCCTTCCTAGTTTTTACACTATTTTTATGTCTTTTACCTTTCCACACACTCTGTCATCTAGCTACATGGAACCACTTGTTATTCCTTACAGATGGTATTCCTTTTCCCATCTCCATGCAGTCTCCCTACCCTCTATGAACAGTCCCCCATATCCAGCCTGCTCTTCCTTTTCTCCTCTAAATTTGAATTTCTTTGGTTTCCTTTAAGAGTCAGCTCAAATCCCAGTTTCTCTAGGATGCTTTTTCTGCTTCAACCCTTCCCACCAAACTACAAGTCCTTTCCCCTCTGAGATTATCTTCTATTTTGTAGGTATTTCTTATTTACATATTGCTTTCTCCATTTGAATGTGATCTCCTTGAAGGGAAAAATTTATATTGTTTTTCATTCTATCCCTAAATTTAGCATAGTCATTTAAGATATAGCAAGCATTTACTAAATGCTCTTAATGGAATGATCCCACATCTAGTACATATTCCTCTGTACTAGGAATTGAAGGAATCTAAATTGAAGGAATCTAAAATTTATCTAGAAGGTTTGTTTCCCCCCTTGATTAGAAATTTTCATTCTAACAACTGGTGAGTTGTCTTTAACATGGAATGTCTGATCACAAATTTACATTTACATAATGCTTGTATAATTTCTTGATTGAGTCAAAAGATTAACAGGAAAGTACTGGGTACTGATTTGAACCTAGGCAGATTAGTAATTTCAAAGTGTTAATTTTTCCTTGACTCATAGCTTTATTTTAAATTATCTAGTTAAAAGAATTTTTTAGGACCCCTTTCCAGATCTTGTCTTTTTTCAATTCTTCTACAAACTTTTTCTTGTTGTTATTTAGTTGTTTCTGTCATGTCCAACTCTTCATGATCCTATTTGGTGTTTTCCTTAGCAAAGATACTGGAGTGGTTTGCCACTACAAACAAAACTTTATTATTAAAAGTTTTAATTCAGGGCATAGTGGTGAGAATCCTAGACTTGAGTCAGAAAAGCTAGATTTAAATTCTTTCTATGATGACTGTGTAATCATGAGCAAGTCAATTAATCTTCATGAGCCTCAGAAAATTTTTGTGACCACATATTATAGATACATAGTTGTGGTTTCATGGATGAAAACTGCACACAAGGATTTCCACATCAATAAAATCACAGGCCCTTGGCAAACAAATGTACAAAAGCAAAATGAAAGTAAATATATAATAGGATCATAGATTTCAAGCTAAGAGGAACCTTAGAAGCCATATAAGTCAAAATCTTTATTTTACAAATAAGGAAACTGAGAATCAGCCAAACTGGAAAGTTTATACAGAAAATTAGTGAGACAAAGGGAAAAAATATACTTTGAAATTGTAGTTTGGATCTAGCCAGTAAAGGCCTTGACTGCCCTGCCAAGGGATTTAGATTTTATTAACTAGGCAATTGGAAACATTAAAGGAATTTGAGCAGGAAAATGATATGCCAAGACATGGAGCTAGAAGGGTGTGAGCAAAAAAGAGAAAGCCAATTTGGCTGAATTGAAGTATAGGAGGAGAAATAATGTCCAATGAGTCTGGAAAGCCATGGTGCAGCCATGTTATATAAGGCTTTGAAAGCTAAACAGAAGAGTTCATATTTTATTTTAGAGGCATTAGGAAGCCACTGGAGTTACCTGAATAGGGGAATCACATGGTCAGACCTGCAATTTAAGAAAATTACTTTTGCAGCAGTGTAGTACGTGTACTAGAGTGATGAGAGATTTGAGGTCAAAAAGCCTGATTCCAGAAAAAGAACTTATAAATAGATGTTTGTATAGAATGATTTTACATATATATCTTTATATACATATATATTTCTGTATACATATATACACATATACTTCTGTCTACTGGCAGCCATCTCTAGGGCAAAAAAGAAAAAGAAAAAAGAAATTTACATGATAACTATTATATTTTTCAAAGGCATAGCAAGTTTGTTATTAAAGAGATTTGCAGTTTCATGTGCAATAATCCTTTTTTATACTATATTATAGAAAGCCTTATTTTATTCTAGAAATTAAAAGTAGAATAAACAAAAGTTTTAAAAAAAAGATTGTTGCAATAGTAAAGCTAAGAGGTGAGGAGACCCTGAACAGAGGTGGTAACTGTGTGAGTGAAGAAAAGAATTTAAATATAAGAGCTGGTGTGAAGGTAGAAATAGCAACATTTGGCAATTCTTTAGCTATGTATGGTGAGGAAGCATAAGGAGTCCAAGATTACTATCTCACTAGCATTAATGCTGAAATAACACCTACAACATAGCAGAAGACTAGAAGGATGACAGTGTCTTCAACAGAAATAGTGAAGTTTGGAAAATCATAGAGTTAAGAGGAAAGATAATGACTTCAGTTCAATGGTGATATATATGAAAAATAGCTTTATTAAGCTGCCTAAAAGCAACAGTTATTTCTCTGAGAATAATGATAATGCTGTATTAATGTACCAATCTAAAGAATGTTGACCCTTAAAAATGCTTTCCTCAGTCCAAAAAAGGTCAAAATTCTTTTTTTCTCTACCAAATGAGCTATAACTTTCTACAAGTCATTTCACTTCATTAGACCTCATTTTCCTCTCCTGTAGAATAATGGGGTTGAAATAGATGGTACACAAGGTCTGTTTCAGCTCTGACATTCTTTAATTCTCTGCCCTCTGCCTGCATTTTACTGGGGCTCAGCTGTTACCACCCAAGACTGTCAATAATTTTGCACCCCTGATACAAGCTCATATAGTTGGAAAAATACTCAGTGTAGATATTCTGTGTTGAAAAGTCAGTTTGGATGTGGAAGGCGATGTACATTTAGACCCTTTTTCATGTTATTACACTGAGCTCAAAGGTAATTACATTGAATTTGATTACAATCCTTCAAACTTCAGGCTGTACTGACTTTGGTAAATAGATTGTCACTGTTTTGAGGACAGTGGTTACCATTGGTTTGAATATATTCAGACAGAGCAGTTCCTATTTAATATTGCTTTCTCTCCCACAATTGCTGACATATTACCTCATATCACAGGAAAGGCAGTTTGTCCTCTGCTGTCAAATAAACTTGATGTAATAATAGAAAATTCTGAAAATTCAATCAAATATTACTGCTCCTCCAGGGAATTTTTAGGCTGATTCTTTTTAAGAAGTGGGGGAAAAGACAGAATTGGATCATGTACAAAGCTCTTACTATATCTGTTACCTTGAGCTTCAGTGAGGCAGGGGAGAAACAACTTGGTTTTCTTTTTGAAGTAGTTCAATGAAATGGTATTGACATGGATTTGGAAACTTTTTCAGGAAGTCACTGTCACTGCAGGGCTATATAAACATGAAATCAAGGTTATTTTAATTTATTCAAGGGTTCTACTCCTTCAACATTAGGACAGAATGAGTCTTTATCCTCTGAACAAACATGACTATGAAATCAATTTGCAAAAATTATAGGAAAAAACAGCTTACTCCATCCTTGCCTAAAAAGCTTCTCCCATGACTGTGGGTTCTATTAAATAGATCAGTTCTGAGTTAATACCTTGAGTAGATATTTAATATAATTTAATTCAAGATATCCAAGTGTAATGTAACTCACATTGGGTCGGAACCAGAAGACTTAGGTACAAATTCCTTCTCTGATGTTGTTGTGCCCATGTGACCTATGGCAAAGTTTCCCTAGGGCTCAGTTGTCTCATCTGCTAAATAAGGGAATGACATAGATGATATGTCTCTGAAATCCCTTCAAACTCTGATACTCTGAAGTATTTATTGAACAAATATTTAGTGCTCAGATTGTCTAAGCCTACTCTTACCCCATCTAACAAAACAGATATGCTCTCAAGAGCATGGAGCATATCTTGCTCACTTGTGTATCTTTTTTAGTATTTGGAATCATGCCTTTCAAAGAACAATAATAATTTCAAAAATAATAATTGTTTATGTCCACAGAGCACTCAATATGGAAGCCCAGTGTGGTGTGGTAGGAGAACTGATTTAAATCCTGGTTCTGCTACCTACTACTTTTGGAGTTTCATTAAGCAAGTCACTTAACCCCTTTTGGACTTCAGTTTCCACATCTCTAAAATAAGGGAGCTGTACTAAGTAGCCTCAGAGGTCCTTCCAGATATAAATCTATAAAGGATGCTCTAACATAGCATAGAAGCTCATTAAGGGAAATATGGGGTTCTATTTTTGTCTGTTTCTCTATCACCTAGCATAGTGCCTAGTACATAGGATGCTAAGATCTTAGATTTGGAGCTTGAGGAATTATTAGAGGGCTAGACTAATCCTTTCATTTTATAGATGAGGAAACCAGGTCTCTTGGACTTTGCTTAATACTTGCTCAAATTAACATAAAGATGAGAAAGAAATGCAATTTCCCTGACTCTGAATCCAGAGCTCTTTCTACTGAACCATTCAGCCTTTCAATCAATAAATAAACATTTTTAAGCATCTATTATGTGTCAGACACTGTGCTAATCACTGAGAATATAAAAAGAGACAGACAACCCCTGCTCTCAAGGAGCATATGGTTTAATGGAAAAGACAACAAATATATGCAAAGCAAGCTATAGACCAAATAGAGGAAGACACTAGAATTAAAAAGGAAGGCTTCCTGGGCATTTAATAAGTGCTTCTTAAATTGAATTATCAGGCATTTCATATATTTTTTCTTATTCAATAGCAATTTGATAGGTATATAATAGGTAACATAAGAATTATCATTCCCATTTTTCAGAGAAGAAAAATGAGCTCTAGAGTGGCAGTGATCAGCTAGTTTGCAATAAGAGAATGGAGACAGAATACAAATTTATTTATTTCCCTATGCATACTGTCTCTCTACTAGGTTGGGATATGCATTAAAATAAGCTGGAATGAACAGAATTTAAGTTTTAAATCAGAATCAAAATTTCTAATCCTTCTCTCTATATATTTGCAATGACTATTTATTATTCTTGAAATATGTCACTCCAGAACCCTGAACCACAATGTGCTACAATTCCCAAGGAGAAATCATGGTTCTGAGAGTAAGTTGACACTGATCACAGTTATAGCTGACTTTCCTTGACTGCCAGATGAGGGTGGTCTTCCTGCTGAAATACTGCTATCACATACTTTGCCGTTATTAGGATGTAGAAGTGGGAGCCAAGTTTTAGCTTTTTACAGTATATCAGTGAGTCCACTGGATTGCGCAACATTGCTGGGGCATGAAAAGGCAATAGAGACTAGGGGAAGTGTCCATCCTAATCATGTGAGCAACATGGGAAAAAACTTTTTTTTTCTCACTTGAGCAGTCACAGACAGTAAGGAAAGTTAAGGAAGCTCTTATTGTCATCTGCCATATATCAGTTACAGGCAATGTGAACCTGAGCAGAGTGGCAGCCATTGTCTAATAAGATGGGGTTTCACTGCCCATGCCAAATGAGTAGGCACTATGTGAGAACCTCCAAACCCTACTTTCATCTTGTTTTTGCAAATATTGATAAGTAAGACCATCCAGTCCTAAATAATGTCTCTGGGACTGTTTCTACATGACAGGAACCTGATAAACAAAACAAGATTTGCTGTTGCTGCTCATGCCTCTGTGATTTGATAAACCCTTTCCCAAGAGCCACCTCCATGGAACATGGGAAATGACTTTAAGAAATTTCAAGCCAGCTTTAAAGATTTTACCACCTACTGCTCCATTTTTTTTAAGTAGGTGAAAGTAATTGTAGATATTAATTTCATAAGTTAAAGAAATTACTTGAATTTCTTGTGAAATAGCCTCCTTATAAAATTGCAGTAATTCCATCAAGAAATCATTTGCAAAGCTAGCCTGCAAATGTGCCATTTAAATTGAAGAAGAGTTAAGCTCCTAGCTATCTGTGTATATTTAAAAAAAAAAAAAAGGAAGAGAAATGCTATACAGTACTCTGCTACTACAGGAATGGATAATTTCCTTCCCAGATCACACAAAGGCTGCAGTTGTGTGGTGAAAAGATCACTGAATTTAAAGATTGAAAAACTAATCCAACTCTCATAAGACTCCAGATTTTTCTCAGAAAAATCATGGCACCTCTCTGTGCCTATATTCTCTCATCTGTAAAATTGGGGTCATAATATTTTTCCTCCCTATCTCATTGGATTATTGCTAGGATCAAATAACATTGAATGTAAAATCCATATATAGTATTATATAGTTATATGAGTATCAGGAACACAACATTTCTATTATACGAAGAACTCCCAGTAAAGAACTTCCTCCCCTATTTCAGATTGATTCTTTTTCTACAATCTAGAGTCTAACAGTTAGCTGCCTAAACTAGAGCACAGAGAAAAGGACCTGTGTTCAAATCTTGACTTTGCACTTTTAAAAGATGTGTGACCTTGGACAAGTCACAGAAATTTGAACCTCAGTTTCTTCATTTATACAATGAAGGGAGCTGAACTAGATAACTGTAGTTTCTCTCCCCACTTTAAATCTGTCATCTTCTGATAATAAAATTTCTGCCAGAGAAAGGATTTAGATTATAGTATATTATACAATATTTTTAAAACTTCCTATGGAATAAATAAGATAACATTTTTTAATGAATAGTACCTGGAACTATATAAATATCCCTCACCTTTTTGTTCATGGCAATGCCCTGACATTCTGAATTTTTCTTCTGCCTTACCTCTAGAGAACCCCGATGAGTTGAATTTCAACCTATGGAGAACGATTCAAATATCTCTGATGAATTCAACCATAGTACAGGTGGGAGGGCAAGGGGGAACAGTGTGTTCTACAAGAGCCCCAGGCTGCAAGGGACATCTGACCATATGTTCATCTTCTCGTTCCTGAGTCACTTCTGTCTCCCCCCCCACCCTCAGGTGGCTGATATGCCAAGGTGCCAGCTCTCTCTCCAAAGCCAAGAAAATAAAAGCTGTAAATGTCAGCTTGCTCACAAATGAACATGGCTGTTGCTTGCTTGGTGCTGGCTGAAATGTGAAGTGACAGCTCAGCCACATTCTTTTTTTTTCTATTTTCCCCCTTTTTCTCGTTTTGTGTACATGTTCAGATACTCTGAATCTACCAAAAGAAATGAGGAATATCAATTTGGGGCTCTAGGTGAACAAGACTCTTCAAAAGAGACCTTCTCCCAGTTCCTAGTACTTGGCTGTAAAAGGCTCTATCTTCCATCTATACTTCTGTATCTAAATATGTGTGTATGTCTTCCACATTAGATTATAGGCTCCTTGAGGACATGGGTTCTTATTGCTCTTTCTTTGTATTTCAATGCTAAAAATAGTAGTTGACAGTAGGCTCTTTTTTAATAGCATTTTATTTTTCTAAATACATGCGAAAATAGTTTTCAACATTCACCTTTGCAAAACCTTGTGTTTCAGATGTTCCCCCTTCTCTCTGCCTCAGCAAGTGATCCAATATATGTTAAACATGCAATTCCCCTATACATATTTCCACAAATATCATGATGAACAAGAAAAATCAGATCCAAAAGGAAAAAATGAGAAAGAAAACAAAATGTTGTAATCCACACTCAGTTCCCACAGTCCTCTCTCAGGATGCAGATGGCTCTCTACATCACAAGTCTACTAGATTTGCTTTGAATAACCTCAGTGTTGAAAAGAGCCAAATCCATCTCAGTTGATCATCACATAATCAGATAATAATTGCTGAAGACAATGTCTTCTTGGTTTTACTCACTTCACTTAGCATCAGAGCATGTAAGTCTTTCCAGGCTTTTCTGAAATTATCCTGCTGATCATTTCTTGTAGAATAATAATATTCCATTACATTCATATACTATAACTCTTCAAATGATGGGCATCCATTCAATTTCTAGTTCCTTGCCACTATAAAAAAGGGATGAATAGGCTCTTAATAAAAACTTATTGATTGGGTGGAAGGAATCTCCAAGAATGTCTAGTCTAAGTACCCCTAGCAGATTATACTCATTATGATGAATTGGAAGTATGTGTTCCTAGTGTTAAGAATTTGCTCTGATCTTAGACAAATAACATCTCTTTTCTTTTTCTCTTACCATAATTCCTATAACCCAGGGTTCTTTTTCTCTTCTCAGGGTAATTAATATGTCCCATACTGAGAACCTGGATAAAGCAAATTCCTGTTTTTGTCTCTCACAGATCACTGTTTCAGAAAAGAGAGCTTCCAGGGTCTTCTCCTCCTCTCAACCTACTTCTTGTGTGTCCCTTATGTAAATCTTTGAAGCAGCAAAGTAAATTTGGGAGTGGAAACAATCAGGAGGAAGCTTATGCTACTGTAGAAAATCAGTTGTCAGAAAGACAGATTTTTGCAACCTAAAATGTAGCTAGATATGTTCTAGGAACTGCCAAAATCCAATACTGAGAATTCTCCTTCCATTCATAATCATTATAACCATAAAAATAGCTAGGCACTATGCTAAGTACTTTACAAATATTTTCTAATTGAATTTTCACAACTATGCAAGGCGATAGGTTTTATTATTATCCCTATTTTTACAGAGGAACATGAGTCAAAGAGATGTTAAATGATTTGCCTAAGATCATGTAGCTTATAGGTTTCTGAGGCTGCATTTAAACTCAGGCATTTATGACTTCAGACCTGGTCCTCTACCCACTGTATCAACTAGGATCATAGATATTCAGCTAAAAAGAATATTAGAGATCATCTAGTCTAATTGCCTTATTTTATTCATTAGGAAACTGTGGCCTCCAAAAAGTTAAATGACTTCCCCAAAGTCAGAGAGATAAGTTGAAGAGGCAGGATTTCAACCAAGATCTCACCATGGGGAGGCATCAGAAAACAACCTTATGAAAGACAGTAAACTACAATTTCACTTTTTATTGGTCAACTGGGACCTATCATTTTGAACATCAAATTTTGTACTTTATAGTCAGTTAGAAATAATCTCTGGGTTATTTAGGTGTACCATAGGCCTGCATGGAATAACTGTACTTTTCAAGTGTTTGATTTTTTTAGATTTTTTTTTCCTTTTTCCTCCTTTACTATTAGGCTGTGAATATGTCTGCAGCTCCTAATCTGTTTGAGTGATTAGAAAACAGAAAACTAAGCTTATTAGAATTCTGAGAAAACTAAGAATAAGTAGGTCCAAAGTAGATTTCCTTTGTATTACATGAATAAGCTTTAGTGCTCAGATTTAGCAGCATCTATTTTTGGCTGTAAGGGAGAGAAAAAGAAGGGGGAGATGGCAAAAAGAGGAAAAAAGGAAAAAGGGGGGTGGAGAGATGGCTGAATAAAGCATTTGTTCTGATGTCACCAGAGAACAACTAGAAATGACTTGAGGACTACATGAAGACCTGGTAAAAGCTCTTCCTGATGCCCTGAACATTGTTCTAAATGCTGGATTGTTCTACTTGCTAAGCTTCCATTCAGCTGCAAAAATCGTTCATAGAAATCTGCCATGCAGCTAGAGAGAACCTAGATAAGTCACAAGCAAATAAATCAACTCCAGTTTAATGCATAATAAATTGGGATCATATTACATAGAACCATTCAGTGTAAAAGGCAGGGGCAGAGAAGAGAATCCATGGCAATAGTGATGCTAGTCTTGCAAGTCTGGAAAATTTGGAACCAAATTCTACCTCTATCTATGATTCCTCAGGTAAATCATGTAATCACTTCTGCTGTGAGTTCCTCATCTGTGAGGGAGTTGAATTAATGTCCCTTCCAACTCTAAATCTATGATTCTCTAATCTTTTTTTTTTTATTTAATAGCCTTTTATTTACAGGTTATATACATGGGTAACTTTACAGCATTAACAGTTGCCAAACCTCTTGTTCCAATTTTTCACCTCTTACCCCCCACTCCCTCCCCTAGATGGCAGGATGACCAGTAGATGTTAAATACATTAAAATATAAATTAGATACACAATAAGTATACATGACCAAAACGTTATTTTGCTGTACAAAAAGAATCAGACTCTGAAATATTGTACAATTAGCTTGTGAAGGAAATCAAAAATGCAGGTGGGCATAAATATAGGGATTGGGAATTCAATGTAATGATTTTTAGTCATCTCCCAGAGTTCTTTCTCTGGGTGTAGCTGGTTCAGTTCATTACTGCTCCACTGGAAATGATTTGGTTGATCTCGTTGCTGAGGATAGCCAGGTCCATCAGAAGTGGTCATATGATTCTCTAATCTTATAACAACTACAGGGGATCTCACAGCCAGTGACTCCAGAGAAATATTTCATTCATCTCAATTGTAGGCACATTTGACATATGGGAACTAAGGTGCAGATTTTCATAATGCATGAAAATCTTCGATACAGAATACAATTGCATATACATGTGTATAAACCCATAGGATATTCATAGCTATTGCTAAAGAATATCCATATTTACCCTATCCACAGTACCTTCCCTTCTAGTAATGTCTGTTTCAAAAAGATCAATGAATATTATTACTAAGTCACATTGGGAAGAGTGAGAAAATATTAACACCCAACTTTAGAACTAAAATAAAGTATTAGTAAGAAAAGAAAGGGAAAAATTAAATAATGGAAACTGATGACATAAAATCCGCTGGTGAATATTTCCTTGAGTAAATGCAGGCAACAGAGTAGGGGAAAGAGAGGCAGAAACTTAGTTTCTTGGATATTCAAATTTAAAATGGCAACTGGGTCAAAAATGTCAGTATGTGCTTAGAACTTTTCCTCAATCTTTGGGACTATTGTTCTCAAAGTTCATCTCTGACTATTCTACTCACACACACATACACACACACACACACACACACACAATTACACACAATCACACATATACATATACACTACTCTCCAACCAAATTCAAGTATTTTTTATCCCCAGCTATGCCACATACTTAATGACCTTTGTGACTATGATCTATGCCTAGCAAACATCATTTTCCTATTTCAGACTAATAAAATTCTACCCATCTTTCAAACCCAAACTTAAATACTACCTCTCCCATGAAGCTTCATCTGATCCCTCCTCAATAAAGCTGGAATTTTTTTCTCTGTCATCTGTTCTTTTTGTATTCCTCCACTCTATTATATTTATCTGTCCCTATGTCTTATCACTTTTAATAGACTGCAAACTCCTTTAGGGTAGAGATCTTGTCTTATTCATCTTTATGGCTTCCTAGCACCTTATCTGTACATAGTGCCTAATCTATAATAAAAATTTATTGAGTAAACAAACCTTTAACTAGTGAAAAGTATACACTGACTTGCCCTGTTTGCCCTAACTCTTTACATTGGATATCACTGCATCATGCTTGTGGATCAATTTCCAACCTCATTTGCATTTCTGTCATAAGATATAAGAAAATGAAGGAGATTTTTCTTTGGGGAATTTTTTTTTAAAGAATATCACCTACTGTGAACTGGGAGCCCCAGATGCTTAAGAAAACAGTGCAAGAAGCTCTCCTCTGGATTAATGTTAACTATAGTTGAGTAAACACCCATTGGGGTTCTGCAGAATGACTGCCTGGAGGTTTCTCAGAACAGAGTTTCCCTAAATCTGTAAGCTACATTTGGGCCACCAGAAGCATTCCCCTTGGACTGCTTTGAAATCCTTTGTTATTTAGACGTTAAAAAAAAAAAACTGGGTGCCAATATCTAGCTGCTATTCAGCCTGAATCTCTCATCACTTCTGTTAATTGGGCTACCAAAGGAGGGTTCTGGAAGTTTCTACCAACCTATTTGGAAATAGAGTATGAGTCCATTAAACTCCTAAAGAAAATTAAAGGATAGCAATTGCCAATAATCTCAATTATGTTGCTTGCTATTTAAGAGAGTTTAAGCAAATCACCTCCCCTCTCTACAATTCAGCTTCCTCAGCTAAAAAGAAGGAGGTTGGCCTGGATAATCTCTCTCTTGTTATAAATCCTCTGAATCTAAAAACTAATCTAGGATATTGAGGGAAAATTAATAATAATAATAATACCACCAACATGATACGTAGAACAATTAATAGAATACATGGCATTTTTCAAAAAGACAGTTTGCAGAATTGAGTATTGGTTCAAAATTAAAGGGAAAGTAGAATCAAAATATCTTATTAATTATTTGACATACATGGATGTCAATAAGCTAGCAATTCCACCAAAAACCACATTTAACAATTCTTAATTTCAGAATCTCCAATAATATAAGAAAATGTTATTTGGATATGATGGTAAACTCTTTAATGTATTTCAAGGAAAGATAGAGATTGAAGTTCAAACTTGAGTCCCAATTTAAGTCTGGAGGTCAAATTGAACTAATGAGTAAAGACAATAATGATAAATACTTTGATCTCATCTAGGCAAGATAGCTTTGTAGGAGAAACATGCTGAGATTTAGTGGCATCTTGCAATCAAAGGTCACTGGGAAGAATATATTTCAAGCAATTAGCAATGCACTATATCAATTTTAATGTATGCTTTTGGAACTGTAAAATGAAACAGAGCATATTTGGAAAGCATCCTAATAAAACTCATATAATATTAATGAACCACAAGCCTCTATCACCCTAAGGCAGCTGTAAATAGTTGAATACTTCCCAGCCAAAGAGGATGAAAAAGATTGATAGGGATTCTTAGAGCATTTTGATAAAAAGGCTACAAGCAAACCACTATTTGGATTTGTCAAATATAACTAAAAATGGTTTACCTTCAGATGGAGTCCATGAAATAGTTAAAGTTCAAGAATGCTCTCAAAAGTTTTTTTATAGGTGATAATGGCAAGAATACAGTCAACAATATGTCCACAAAGTTGAGTAAATGATAATTATATAGATTTATATATGGAAATAGAGAGATATGGCAATTCAGGATCAAGTCATGGCAAACAATAAATTACAAAAGGATTATCCTTAAAAAGACCAGATTTAATCAGCAATGTATCTTGTTCAAGAAAATTGTAGGAGTTGTGTAATACATCACTACAGGTTGCAAAAATATAGGACCTACCAAATAGTTAGCAAGACATGACCTGGTAGTTAAAATTATACATCAGAAGTTTGTCTTTTGTGGGTTAGTACAGATGACAAATTTATGTATCTTACTCAATATAGGTACATTTTATACTGTAGACCTCAATGTATCCTTAAGGACTTAATCAATAAACTATACTACCAATGGAGTATTATCACAGATCAATAATAGCACATTCACAATAATTATTCATAAAAATTTTAGAATAATATTTTAATAGATGTTGACATAACATAATCTTCTGGATGTATGGAAAAATAGTTTTCAAAATCTAAAGAATTAACAAAATCAACATGTGGTAACAGAATAAGGTATCTATCATTCCTATTATTCTATCTGCTACTAGGATTGTACCAAGGATGCTTTTAATGGGCTTACCAAAAATGAATTTGCATTCTAATACTTTTTCTAATTTAAAAAATAATAGTTATTTATCCATTTAAATGTACAGATTATTAAAAAAAAAAACAGCAGCAGCAAGATAGCAACTCCACCTAACAAAAATAAAAGAATGATTTGCCTATATTAACAACCATTTTTTTTTTTGGTTACAAATGCATCTGTCTATATCTATATCTATCTATTTACCTATATATATATTTGTGTGTGTATGCATATACATGTGTGTGTTTATACATGTATGTAAGTATGTTTATTATACACAAATTATTTTCATCTTGTTTGTACGTATGTATGTATCTGAGTGGCACAGTAGATAGAGTGCTGAGCTTGGTAGTCAGGAACTCCTTTTCCTGAGTTCAAATCTCACCTTATAGATTTAGTAGCTGTATGATCCTGGACAAGTCACTTAATCCTGTTTGCCTCAGTTCCTCAATTTGTAAAATAAGTTGGAAAAGGAAATGGCAAATCACTCCAATATCTTTGCCAAGAAAACCCCAAATGGGGTCACAAAGTGTTGGACATGACTGAAAAATGACTGAACCTGAAATGTATGTATTTGAGATGGGATTTGAGCCTATTTCTCCTTACTCCAAAACTAGTACTCAAACCAATAGGCCCTATTGCCTCATCAAAATAACTTCTTGTACTCAGAATGAGGCTTGTTTCATTTATAAATGCATGAATCTAGCCATCCAGCATTTATAAAGTACATAGTACTCTGTTAGGAGCTAGAAAGGATTCAGATAAATAAGATGTCATTCCTGTTAAGTGCTTACAATATAGAAAGATATATAAACAAATAAATAGCAAACAAATAGAATGTTTTTAGAAGAATATAAAGTTCTATAAGATCAAATGATTTGACAAAAATACTGAAACTAGTACATATATAAGCATAAATATAAAAAAGTTTTAAAATTTCCCCAAATAAAACAAAGAAAGCAGATTCTCAATCCCTGTAAGAAGTCATCTGTATGTTCTGCCTTCCCAAATCTTTGCAAAATGTACAGCTAGTTAGTTTTCTCACATCCAACATTTGAGGCAATAAACATCCCAAGGTCTTTTCAACAATGAGTGACAGAGCAACTTGGAAAAAGTTGGTTTTTTAATCTATATAGAAGGAAAGCATGGGAAAAAATGTCACCTAAATCTGGACATCAAGTTCAGATACCCTAAAAGGCAATTAAGGCTTTACCTGGTATTTTGTATAGACTTTCTGGTGGGGAAAGTATGTTAGTTATTTATTATGGCTTTTGAAAAATCTGGTTCTACTTACATGAACTGATACTAAATGAAATGAGCAGAACCAGGAGATCATTACATACTGCAACAACAATATTATACAAAGATCAATTCTGGTGTATGGGACTCTTTTCAACAGTGAGGATATTGAGGCCAGTTCTAATGATCTTGTGATGAAGAGCCTTTTCACTCTTTTTGTTGTTTGCTTGCATTTTGTTGTCTTTCTCATTTTTTTTCCCTTTTGGATTTGATTTTTCTTGTGCAGCATGATATTTGTGGAAATATGTATAAAGGAACTGCATATGTTTAACATATATTAGATCACTAAACAACTGGGTGAGGGATGGGGGGAAGGGGGAAAAATTGAAACACAAGGTTTTGCAAAAGTCAATATTGAAAAATTATCCATGCATATGTTTTGAAAATAAAAAGCTTTAATAAAAATATCATGTCCTAAAAGAAAAAAAAAGAAAAGAAAAATCTGCTCTGGATATTGGCACCCAACTTCTACCTGTCCCCCTGGGGATATTCAGAATCCAATTTGTAGAGATTATTTTACCTGAATTATTGATGATGGCATTTCATTAGTCTTATATGTGTCTTTACACAAACTTTTCTATCCCCAGTTCAGTTTCTAAGGGACCTTCTATTCTTCCTGAAATGCATGAGTCTTTTCAGGGACTTATCAGATACCAAGTCAGACATTTTGTAACTGATACAAAATGTTGCCATATTTCATTGTGCTTATGGCCTTGGCATTCGGAGCAGATAAATTTCTGGCTTTGTAGAATGTGGGCTAATCTAAATGATAGTAGACCAGAAGAAACTGCCTTAATAAGTCACACTGAAACATATATGCATATGTATGCATGCAAGTACATGCAGAGTAGGCAGTTTGAAATCTTCATGAATGATTTAAATGGCTTTTCCAATACACATTTAATTCAGATTTAACTAGACAGCAAAATTTAACAAGACACTATTAAATTTAGTTGGTTGTTTAATATGAATGTCTTGAAGAGTCACGTGGAAGATTAATAGTATTATTAATGCTAATTGATTTTTATAATTCATGTTTAAATTTCAATAGTTTTCATTAATTTAGAAGAGTTGAACCACAAGATCACTTATCAAGCATGTTATAGTGGGGCTTCCTTTCATCTATTGTTGCATGATCACTGAAGTCCCTTTCCAATTCTCAATTCTGTGATAATAAAGATGAATTGTATGGGATATAGCCTGGCATAGTAGATAGAGGGCTGTTCTCAAAGTCAGGATGACCTGAGTTCATATCCTAACTCTTACACATATCAGTCATATGTCTCTGAACATTTCACTTTTCAGGGTTCCAAGCAACTCTCTAAAATTTTAAGTTTACCCATCGGGAACTCTTTATACTGATAAAACCTTAAGTCAGAGCAAAAAGCAAAAATACATGTATGCAGAAACAAGTCATTCCAAAAAAAATTTGAACCTCAGTCTGAGGTTGTTTGGGGAAACAGAGGTGATACATTGACTATATTGGAGAAAGGAAAGTTTCTTTTCATATCCTTGAAGTAACAATTTGTATCTCTTGATATAGATATATACATATAGAGAGAATGGTAGATATACAAGTCAAGGACATAACTGTACTTATACCATGATGTATATCTATGTACATATGTGGACATGGAGATACGTAGATATTGACCACAATGTGGATGGGAGTTCACAGTGTAAATAGAGTTTTAGGAAGATTAAGCTAAGAGTGTTTGGGGAGTGGATTGGAATTAATAGTTCACCTCCTCCCTTCCTTTCTTTTTCCTGAATAATCCCAGAGTTGGAGGTTTGTAGCACTGCCTACACCTCATTAGGAAAGAAATGTTATCCTCAGCCTGGAGAGATGGAGAAGCCAGAGGGGGAAAAAAATCCCTTCCAGAAACAAGCCTAGACTTTCCAGAGCTCCCATTAGATAATATAGCTACAAACACAAACACAAAGTGCCCCCTAGCGCTGGTCCCTCACATGCGGCTTCAGTGAACATCAGAGGCTGCTGCAGTCCTTAAACCGGAGATGCTGCATCCCGGGAGATGAGCAGAGCTCTCGGTACTTGTTGCTCCCTAGCAACCACCAGGGTTGGCTGCATTCAGAAGGAAGACTGGGGAGAAAGGGGAAGAGGACTCAGGGAGGAGGAGGAAGAGAAATGAAATAAACATATAAACATGCACCCATTGTGAAAAGAGAAGCCAAATTAAGAGTGACATTTATTTAGCATATTCTAGCTCACTGTATTGTTGCCATGACCCCCCTCCCCCCAGGAAATGCTTCTCTTACTGTTCTTTTCGTGGGTGGGTTGAATGGGAGCCAGTTGGAACTTTGGGATTTTTTTTTCAAAAGCTTCTGAGTCTTATTGGCAGACTAAGAGACAAGATCTTTGTGCCTGGCTCCTTATGTCTCTGATCCTGGATCAAAGGGTCTGAATGACAAGGCTAGAAAGTTTTTTTAGTGAAAAAAAATGTATGAAATTGAGTGGGGGAAAGAGAAGGAAATGTTCTTGTCCCCTACCCTCCCCAATTCCTGCTAGCCAGGGAAAGACTGTCATCATTTTCCCAGGGAAAAGACAATGGTCACAACTCCTGGGAGGCTGACCTTCCAAGCCTCCCAAAGCCTTTTGGCATATTTAGAAAGCTGTCCTGTGTAAATACTGGCATAGTCTCATTATTAGCTGTGTTCAGGGTGAGCAGAAATGCAGGTTGTGGGTACTGGGTGCATAGAACAAATGGCTATAGATGAAGTTTCCTGAACACATTTGCCATCACCTATAAACATCACTACCACAACCATCACTACACTGACCCAGTCAGAAACCTGTAACAAAAGAGGGATGACTCCCATAAGCAGGGGTGACTTCTCCTTCCTTTGCTGCTTTTAACCTGCTACAGAAAAGGCTTGGAGGAAATTGTGAGACTATGCTGATTAAGCCCACTGCAAATCAATGATAATTAATCTTACAGTGCTTAGCACAATGCCTGGCATATAGGAGGTGCTTAATAAATGTTTATTGATTATCATGAACTATATTAACTTGACCCCCATTGGAACAAGAGAAAATTCTATTTTTCCCCAACCAAATCATTATCCTACTGTCCAGGCTTAAATCCTTCTTATCTCTGCTCAAACTTTGAATCCCACAAACTTTGTTCTTCCCTCTCAGCCAAGAACCTTGCCTCAAAATTGGAAAAAATTGAGGTGTCATTCTTTTCTCCTTTTCATCTTATATTAAGACATTTGCCCCATTATTTCCTCCTTCACTCAGGTCATAGATGAAGAGGTAATCTTTCTCCTTGCCAAAAGTGAACTCCTCTATATGCACCCTTGATTATATCCATTCCCATCTTCTCTAGCAGATTTTGTTCTCTCAATATCACCTCTAGTTTCTTTTATTTCTCTTCAATCTTCTCCTATCTCTTGGATCATTCCCTGGTGCATATAAACATAGCCATGATCCCCATACTTTAAAAAAAAATGAGATCACCAAGTGAGACAATATGGAAGTAGAAAGAAGAGGATATAGGACAAAACCTTGGAAGAAACCCACAGTAAGTGGGTATGACCAGCAAGAAACAGGTAAGTGATTTCACAGACAGAAGATTAAAGATAGAGCAGTGTCATGAGATAGACAAATAGATAAACAGATAGATAGATGTTATTTACATAGTCATACAAACAAGTATGATGTCAATGATATCATACTTCTAAATACATCATACCAAAACATGGCCATAGTGAGAAGGTTGAAGACCTAAGGTAGATAATATTGACAGAATACTGACAGAAACTATGGACCTGGTTCTATAAATATTGAATTATAACCACATTCTTTTTATAAGAAATGTTTTCTTTATTGGTCAACTAATCAATAAATATTCACAAGCATCTACTATATGATTAAAAGTACATCCCTAGGTCTTTCATTCCCATTTTGAGAAATGGCAGAGGAATTATGGGAATATTATAAATAAGAAAGAGGGTTTTTAATGGCTTTTCTTTATTACACAACATTACTTCTCTAAGCATTAGCCCTAGCTTTTCCAAAACTATTTGAATACATGTGTTAAAACTATCTTGCTAATTACTCATTAAAAGCTTTCTTCCTTTGGAAAACATCCCCATGTACAAAGATGGGTGAGTTTCAGTTAGTATATCATTCCTGGCCTTGTCTTCACTGTACCCAGGAGCTAAGGGTCTAAATCTAAACTCTCAGACCCAAGAGACATGTTGGAGGAAGAAACTGAACATTCATTTGGCTGAGGAAGGTAGAGAAACATCTGTGATTGGTTTTAATCACTCCATTGCATGACCCCTCCTGCTGTTTTCTGGCTGTTTTATGTTGTAGCCTAACAATGTTTCCAGGGAAGAATTTGATAAGCAGGCTCAACATTTCCTCATGATCCTAAAAGGTGACAAATAGGACTTGCTTAGCCAGCTTTCCCTTCTATTCCCCACAAGGGAGTATTCAATCTTTCATCTACTTCTGTTAGGCTCATTAATAATAGAGACATAATTGGTGAAGCTATCGAAACAAGCATTTCTATAGGAAAACTGAGCTTGTCACCTCTGCCCCCATTTTTTCACTTAGAGGAAACCCAAAACATTGTCATTGGCTAGTTTAATCCTCCCAAGTTACACTAAATATTGGAAATGGAATTCCAATCAGGAATGTAACTGATGGCACTGAAGCTATCCTGCGCAGCTGGCATGCTGTGAAAATTGTCTTGTGTGCATGGATTTCAGGGTTGAGAAGAAATGAGAGATTGTACTTGAAGAAAATAGTATACTTCAGTGGGACCACTACCAATGGGGTGGGGAAGATATATATTGTAATAGGTTTAGATTTGAGATTTAGGGAATTTTTCATGTGACTTTAGAGTAGAGAGCTCTCAAGGTAGAAACTCTATATATTCATGTAATTTATACCCTTGGAGAAGTTTCTGGGATGTTAAGAGATTAGGCTGATTTGCCCATGTTTCATCTAGCTAGTATGAGTAAGAGGAAGAAAATAAACCTGTGTTGCTTATTCCAAGGCCAGAACACTAGCCCATTAGGCTAGATTTGAGTTGGTTATCCATGCATTTCTCTATATCAACTTTTATTTGGGACTAGTACATAATTTTTTTTGTTTTCTTCTTATGTACCCAATATCCCTCTTTTTGCTCAAGATCTCCCACTGTTGTCCTTGTTTACTCTGGAAGAACTCCATGCTACCAACCTCCTTTGTACTGCAGTGAGACCTTACCAGAACCATGTTCCAAAGCTTCAGGACCCTGACCTCAAGGAGTTTAAATTACATTGATGTTATTTGGTATACATATCATCAATGAAGGAACTCTCATATTTACCCTCCTATAACTCCTAAAAGAGTTTTATTTAAAAACTATGTTTTTTAAAAGAGAGAGAGAAATGTTTTCCAACATTTTGATTACCAATGCAACAGTGGGATTGTTCATTATTTTCTAGATGTTGTTGCATAATGATCATTCCTTCTTTTGTCATATATGTGGCAAAATCAATTGATCTCCACCAACTATTACATTATAATCTGGTTTAGGTGCACTCAGGAGTTTTTCAACCACTTTACTGACCAAGTTAGATACCTCTAGTGGTAGGTAACCAATGATTTATGTGCATTGATCTTCATAGAGAAGGGAAGGGATGTTATCAGTGTCCTTAAAATATTTATAAGAATACATATATATATATATAGATGCTTTCTTCATAATTCTTTGAAGTAGATAATGTAAATGTTATTATTCCCCATTTTATGTGAAAACTGAGGCTCAAAAAGTTCAGGCTAAATATCACTGGCAGGATTAAAACTATTATTATTATTATTATTATTATTTAAACTCATTATTATATTACATATTGTTTTTAAAGGGGACTCTAAGTCAGGTGCACTGTCCTAAAGCACAAATCTGAGCCTGTCACCTGTTCAAGAAGCATCAGTAGTTCTCTCTTGTCCCTACCATAAAATACAAATTACGGTCTGTCTATCAAAGTCTTCCACTATCTAGGCTACCTTTCCAGGATGACTTCACATGAATCTCTTTAATACATTATATGGTCTAACTTAACTGAACTATTTGTTATTCTCTGAACACAAAATTCCATCTCTTACCTTCCCCTCACTTCTGCTTCATAAAAATCTCTAGCTTACTTCAAACATCCATCCAAATATCTTCTCTCACATGAAGCCTTTCTTCATTTTTCCCAGTCACCCCCTCCAGTGGTTGCTAGTTCCCTTCCATAGAAATAATTTTCTATCTACTGTATTTATATTTTGCATTTAATCTTCTATGTTAGTGTTCTTTCCTTCAGTGGAATTTAAACTCCTTGAGGTCAGGAATGTTTGATTATTTTGTATTTTGTGCCTAGCACAAAATAAGCATTTGGTAAATGTATATTGAATGAATGAATATATTCACATATATGAATGAATGAATATATAATATATATATATTCATTCCTATATATTTGAATTTATTCAGGAGATGCCATAACTCAGTTTATAATGCACTTAAAATCACAGCAGGAGCTGAAATGGTTCTTAATGACTATCTAGTCCAACCCCTTCCATCTTAGAAAGGAAAAAAACCAAAGACTACAAAAGGAATATAACTTTTTTGTAGGTCTCATAGTCAGTTAAGGATACAAAGTTCTTGAGATTCTCCTGATTCTCAATCTGGTAATCCTTCTCCATCCTACTAAGTGCTCCAAAGAGCAGGATTTCAGCTCTTCCCCACAGCATGAGCCAGTGAAAGTTCTATGACATTCCAACAACCAGCCTGCCTCTCAAAGCATTTGTTTTTACTAAGTATAGGACAGCTAGCATACGTAAGTGGCTTAATTAGAACTGCACCAAAAGCCTGTAATTGGGCACCTGAAGCCAGTCATCCGCCAAATTTCAGACACATTCTGAAAAGTTGAAAAATAAAAGAAACACTGTCACCATCACTTACTGAAGTGTCACTTTAAAGCTTTATCAGCAAGACAGAAAGTGACATTCATTAAAAGTAATATTAGGGCATATTATTTGTTGGTGGGGGATAGGAAACCCCACACCATATGACCAAGGGAATAAATAGCTGAAATCGCTGTATCAGGACATCATTGTGTGGAGCAGGAGATCACTATCTTTTCTGTAACATAGACCCTTACCCAGAATAAATTAATTGAAGAAAATGTTAAATTTAAGTTAGAGGTTAGCCAAGTTACTAAACATTATTAAGTACCTACCATGTTCTGGGCATTGTACTAAGTATTAAAGTGTGAAAATAAAGATACCATTTTCTTCCCATCCAAGTTGTGGACCCCCTGAAATTTATCATAATCCAGGTCAGGAATCACTGATCTAGAAGCAAGAGGGCTAAACTGAAGCTCAGATGACATAGAGTCTAGTCACTTCTTTGTCAGTACCTTCGAGTATCACCTGAGAAAGTTATTTCTTTTCCCTGTTTGTAAAATGAGGTAATTAGAAAAGATTGTCTCATCGAGCTCTAACAGTTATGATTCTATGAATCTGAAAACAAAAGAAAATCACTGAACTAAAAGTCAGAAAATCTGGGTTCACATCCTGACCCTGACTCTCCCTAACTATAGGCACCTTCGGCCCATCATTCACCAATGACTTTTAAGCAAGTCATTTAACCTTACTGAGGACTTACTGTATTCAGCTATAAAAATGGAGATCATAGTACTGCCTACCCAACAGAGCTGCTTTGAATGAAGTGCTTTGTATACTTAAAGAAATAAAACAATGTGACATATGATTACTAAAGGGGCTTTCATTTGTTTCTAAAAAAGATGAATGCTTTAGAAACCTCCAATAGAAGAAGTAACAACTTTGCAGGTAAATGTCAACAAGAGATCTTTTTAGTATTAGGCTGAGCAAAAGAAGCCAACAGGGAAGGGCAGGTGGAGAGAATTCATGAAATTGTTAACAAGGCAAAAGGAAGTTGACATTGATGCAGAAACTGTGAATAATTCTTTGTGCACCTGAATATGCATCATCTCCAGCCCATTTGGCCCATCTGTGGTACTAGGCTCACTAAAACCACATGGAGAACATGAGCTGGCACATCTGTAGAGGAAGGGAGGGAAATCATGTGGAAGATCATTCTGATGGTACCTTTTTCAGTCCTGAGCTTGTAGCATGCCCATTCTTAGGGCTCAAGGGGATCTTGAAACTATACAACCTTGACAAGCTCCAAGACAGAATAGCAATTCAGACTGCAGCTCCCATTGAAGTATGGCATGCCAAACCTTAAAAGGGACCTAAAAGATCTTCTTCTCCCAACTCTCACAGAATCTAAGAGTTTAGGAGGAACCTCAGAGGACATAAAGTCTGACTTGACCAGGAATCTCTTCTATGACATACCCTATGAATGAATGAATGCTTAAAGACCTCCAGTGAAGGGGGAACTCGTTATCACTTAAAGCAAACCATTCAACTTTTTTAATGCATCCTATCAATTAATTAACAATAATTAATTAATAACAATAACAATTTAATACTTCATAACGATTAGTTAGGAAGTTTTCCATCATAGGGAACCTAGATTTACATCTCTACAACTTTCCTTCATTTTTTTCTAGTTCTGCCCTCTTGGGTAAAACGGAAGAAATCTAATCACTTGGCAACCATTTAAATGCTTAAAGGATTCAATACAGGAAGGAAGTAGAAGGCCATCTAATCCAACCCCTCATTTTACAGAGGAGGAAACCGGGGTGCAAAGGTTGAAAAAGTTAATAACTAAGTAACAAATAGCAAAGGTATAATTTGAATCCAAAACGTCTTAGTTTAGATACAGTACCATAATGTACTGCTACTGCTGCATCATAATATTCCCCCTACGCCCTTTCTTCTCTAGCTAGGCTAAACAGTTACATGAGTTCTGCTCAGTCTTTATATGCCAAGAATTCAGGAATCTTCGCTAATCTGATCACTCTTCTCCTAATGATCCCCAGTTTATCAATTTCTTACCTAAAACATGGTAGAAGTAGCACAATCAAAGCTGTCAAAGTACCTTTATTTTACTGAGGAGATAGAAGTCCATAAAAAGAAAGTTATTTACTTAAGGTCAGAGAACTGAATAGAAAATCCAGGTCTCCCAATTCCCAACCCATTGTTCTTTATTCTGCCCTTCTTCTGAGCTCCTTTCTAACCCAAAAAAGGCAGTTCTGGGGATACAATTCCTCTAACTCTCTGAGCAATTCCCTCCTTCCAGAATTTCATTTTTGACTGCCAAGTTAAAAATCATTCTTGAAGGCTCCTCAAATAAGCTGAACCTGTTTTTCCACATGGTAAGAGAGCTTGAGAAAACTTTTTACTTCTCCTACTCCATCTTCCAAATTCTCTACTTTGTTTCTCCCCACATGTTAATCCCTGCTTTTTGCTCAGAACAGAATTATCTGTCCAAAGGTGCTAGCGTGTTTACTCCCCAGTCTATCATATTTCATCAAGTGTTGTTGTGATACTCATTTGTGAGACTACAGCAGGGGGAAATGAGTTATATTGAAGAAAAAGCCTCAGCTTGCCCCTTTAATTTACAGATGAAGATAAAAACTTTTCTGTGAGATTGGGGTTTGTTCTTTTGAGGGATATATTTCCTGTGAAACAAGAGAATGATATTGAAAACTATAAGGGGCACATATGAATGATGAAGGAACCAGGAAAATTTGTGAGATAAGTGGTTTAATTTTGGTTTCTCACTCTGAAAATCCATCCCCTTTTGCCTAGGGACTATATACTATCTCATGACTATCCTGATATCTCTAGTATCTTACTTTAGCTTACTCATTTTCTGATGAACAGTTCTTTGAATCTGAGAATTGGAAGAGATTTTAGGAAGTTATATTTTCCAATCTTACCCAAAGAATGAATATGCCCACCAAGTGGCCTTGTGAAAATCACCAAGTTTGATGGAATTTGTGGCTTGTATCAATTTTATGAGATTCAAATGCCTCTCTACACACAGTGCCATCCTCTTTTCTCACCAAATGATGCTTGATGATGATAATGGGTAGTACTAGATATAGAGATAATGTAATGATATGGTAGTACTAGATGTAAGATAGGAAATGGAGAATATATTGAATTAGGTTTTATGTTCTGGTTTTGGAAGGAGGAATACAGACTTGTATCCCTTAACTGCTAGTGACTTCCTATCTGATATTACCTTTGACATACCTTATAATTGAGCTTCTTGTGAGCAGAGACTATTTGCTATAGGAGATAAAGTTCTGGGCTTGGAGTCATAAAGAATTGAGTCTAAGTTCAGTCTCAGAAATTTACTAGCTGTGTGACCCCTGGTCAAGTCATTTAACTTCTGCCTCAGTTTCTTCAATTGGAGAGTAAAAAAAAACATTTAATGAATGCATATTGACTGAATGGCTGCCTAATGAGGAACTCTTCATGTGGAAATCCCCTCCACTGAAACAGATGGGCACATTGTCTTAGAGAGATGTCTGAGAAAGTGAGAGGTTGAGTTGCTCAAGATCACAAAGCTAGTTTGTGTCAGGGACAGAACTTCAACCCATATTTTGCTGATTATACCTTCCTGATTCTCCATGTTT
Organism: Sarcophilus harrisii; assembly: GCF_902635505.1. Taxonomy (NCBI): domain Eukaryota; kingdom Metazoa; phylum Chordata; class Mammalia; order Dasyuromorphia; family Dasyuridae; genus Sarcophilus; species Sarcophilus harrisii. The sequence goes on along the minus strand of NC_045427.1, from coordinate 394,173,657 downwards.
ATATTATCTTTGATAGGCAGACAAGGAGGATAGTCTTTATGTATGGGCCCATTTGTCCAAAATTAATGTGACAGTTTGAGGATGGCCAAAACACAGATTGGCATTTTCCCCATTCCCACTTCAGGTTCTTATGATAAATTAGGCTATAATTTCATAGCAGCTCACAACAATGACAAATGTGAAAAAAGTGATACATAACAATCCTGTAAAATAACTAGTAGCACTTTTCTTATTCCCGTGTTAGAGATATATTTCAATTCAGTTTTAACTCAGCACTTACTAAGCATTGGAGGCAGTTGGGTGATACAGTGGATAGACTACTTGGTTTGGAGTCAGGAGTGCCTGGGTTCAAATCCTGCCTCAGATATTTACTAGCTGGGTGATCCTGGGCAAGTCACTTAATCCTGTTTATCTCAGTTCCTCATCTATAAAATAAAGAAAGAAATGCCAAACTACTCCAATATCTTTGCCAAGAAAAACCCAACTGGGATCACAAAAAGTCAGATGTGACTGAAATGACTGAACAGCAAGTGTTAGGTACTGTCCAAGAGGCAGGAAATAAAGACCAAAAACAAAATAGTCCCTGCCTTCAAGAAGCTTACTTTTTTTACGTAGGAAAATATATGCATACAGATAAGTAAATTCAGAATCTTTTTTTAAAGTGACTGATGGAGAGAACACTAACAATTTAGAAAAGTTTTTCCCCCACCTAGGGAATGGCACTTAAAATAAGTTATAGATTCTAGGAGATAGCAGTAAGGAGAGAAGGGATAACTTGTACAAAATTTGGGAGATGGGAGATAGAATAATCTACCTAAGGGACGTCAAATAGGCTAGTCTGCCTAAAACACTGAGGACTGTGAGAGATGTTAAATACTAACTAGAAGTGTATATTTTGATCTAGAAAGAAAAATGTATCTTATAGGAAGTCACTTATAGGAAGCTTTTCATGTAGAGGAAAATGAGATTTCAGAAATGTTAAATGTGACTTGGCTGAGGTCTTGCTGACAAAATTCAATCATAAGTCCTTTAACCTTAAACCCCATTTTTCCTACCAAAGTGCTCTACCTCTATTTTAAATTCCAATTTACTTTTGGTTTGATCTCCTTTAAGCTATTCCATTTCTGGGTCTGTTGACCTTAGTGGTGCTCATGGTTAAACTTAAGCATTATTTGCAAAACAATTTATATGCAGAATTTTTAAATGCTCAAGGAAAGCCAATATATTCAACTGTTCAGTCATTAAATTATGGCATTAGTATTTCCAGTAGAATGGAGACTGAGTAGCAGTTTGAATTTCTGATGGGAATGACCTCAATTCCCTCTCTTCCCAGGGCTCTGATGGCAGGGGTTCATAAAAGTATCAGTAGAATTCATACTATGTACCATACAGTTATACCATATGTCTATAGATAGATAGATTTTCTTCCCAAGCACAGAAGTATGATATGAAGTTGATAACAAAGTCCACATTTACCAGTGATAGCCTGGCATAGAATGTCACCTTCACCCAGTTCCAACCAAGGCAGCATAGTGCTGTAAAAGAAGCACACAGGGTATCTGATTTGTTATCCTAGTTCTGCCAATTTTCTCGTTGTTTAACCATGGACCCTCAGTGGGTCTTCGTTTCCTGCTCTATAAAATGAAGAGATTGAACTAGATCTCTAAGATCTATCTCTACCATTCTGTAGTCCTGCCTGCCTAACTCCACCCTTGCTTTGCTATGTTGGAAGTGGGGGAAGAATTAGTGGCTGGGTTAGAAATGGTTCAGTCAAAAGTTAATCAATTCAGACACCTCAGTTAACTGAATTTGTCACATAACTTCAAAGAAAAAGTAAGGCCCAGTAAGAAGTAAAGGTAGGTCAGTAGCATGGATCCCAGATTAGGAGAAGCCTTGGAAGCCAAAAAGAGTCATCAAAGACTTGATTCGATAGGCAATTGAAGTTTTTTTTTTTTTTGAGCAGCCACTAATAAGATGAAAAAGATGCTTGGAGAACATTATCCACTTGCTCCCTGGAAACAATAACTTACATCTACTGAGTATCTGGTAAAATTTATTTACTATCTCCAAGTTGTGTTTACAGCTAATAAATTTGGGTATAATCCTAGTCATAAATTTGAATTGAATTTAGAATAAAAAACACAGAAGAGATAGAAAGAGTCATGTTTCAGAAAGTTTTTCTTTCTATGTTTCTATCTCTAGTGTTTTATTTTCCAAGTCTGAAAAAAATTGTTCATATTTGAGGATATTGTTCAAAATGACAGCCTGCAAACCTAAGAGACAGAGAGCTGATCTTAGAAGGAGGATGTCTCTGACCCATGCTGCCTTTGTGACTACGGACAGGTCACATAATCTGTAATTGTCCCACATAGCTCTCTGAGATGATAAATTATAAAACAACGCCAAGTAACATTGGTAGAGTAGATTTCTTCACTGGGAATTTTTATAACCTTGAAGTCACTGGTTAACAAAGTTAATAATCCATATTTATATTGCACCTTCAGGTACTTTTCATACATTACCTCATTTGAGCTTTAGAGCAACTCTGTGAGATAGATGTCATTATTATCTTCATTTTGCAAATAAGGAAATTGAAGTTCAGAGTGGTTAAGTAATTTGCCTAGGGTCACACAGCTAATACAGGTCTTTGAGGATGAAAAGAAGTGCAGCATCCCCATCCTGAAAGTGGAGAAGCTATATTATTGAGGTAGTACCCTGGGATCACTCAGATGAAATGGAGCTTCACATTTCATGCAATCACAGAATTGGAAGTAGTATCAGGGGATATATAATCCAAACTGTTTCTAAGCAGGTATCTGCTTTTTCTATTTCTAATGTTCCTCTGGGGGATGAGAAAAGAAGCTGTGAAATCATCTGTTGCTTCTCCATCCCAACAGATGCTTACCTACAGTCTTCACCTCACTGGGGCTGGCCTGACTCTATTTGCAGACATTGCTATTCACTTAGCTGGCCAGAGGAATTCAATTCCAGTTGATAAACCTTCATTAAAGACTCTTTAATGGGCAGAGCTTTGGGACAGGCACCAAAGTAGAAATCTCTTTTGACAAAAACATGTTTCCTGGTATATGGTTCTCACAGACTATTAGTTAGATGGGGTATTATCATGTATACACACACACACACACACACACACACACACACACACACACATAAATACCCCCCTACACACATACACACATATCACAAGTGACTATAATATAGAATAACAAATGAAAAATTCAGAATATAAGCAGGAAAAAAAAGAAGTACAACATCTTGGAGATCAGAGCAGATTTAAATTGCTCTTAAGAAAGGGTAAGAATTTAATAAGCAAGTAAGAGGAAGGATAATCCTAATCTTCAGAATGTAATAAGCAAAATATGAAGTAGGAAATGTTAGGAGGACTAGCAAGTGATCTAGTTTGGCTGAAGCATAAATACACAAAGTAGGATGGTGACAAATTATGGAGAGCTTTTAAGATATCTTTCCCAGGCAAAATTATATGGATTAATTAATAAACTATTAATTTGATAATAGTCTAAAGGTTTTGAGCAAAATTAATAAAAATAATACCATCATCTTGAGTTTGGACTGGATCAAAGAAAATGGGGAGAAATAAGGAGGTTAGAGTCCAGAAGGAAGAGTAAAAAGGGCCTTTATTAGGTTGATGGTAGCAGAAATAGAAAGAAGAAAGATTATAGTGGTAAAAGTAAAAGGATGTGATTAGCATTGCCTAAAAGAAATGAGGGGAAAAGAAAATCAAAGAAAATCCTTGTTTTGAACAAAAGGCTAGTTACCCATAACATTAAGAGAAATCATATAAAAATCAGAAGGAAAAACAGATTCTGAGAAAAGATAACCAGCTTGGTTTATAGTACATGGAGGCACCAAGGATTAACTACTATCCTTGGAGTAATATACTGTGAATTTAAATCTTATTTTAGATTCTTATTTAGCTGGGTGACTTGGGCTTGATAGTTAATCTTTCAGTCTCAATTTCTTCATCTATAAAATCAGAATAATAATAGCACATGCCTTCCAAGTTTATTGTAAAAATTAGATAACACATATGAAACATTTTATCAAACCATAAAATACCACAAAAATATCATTATTATTATTTCATTTTTATGTGGAATTTGAAGTATCAATGCATACATTCAGGATAAGACACTATCAGCATTTGGACTTACACAGTTATATCTTAAAAGAGGAACCAGAACTGTAAGTAAAGACAAGGGAAGGGAGCCACTTGAATTGAAGTGACAATTATAGCCAAAACAGTGAATGAATTTACTAAGGTTAATTACTACTGAGTTGGATGAAACAGAGAGTAAAAACAAAAGACAAGCAAGGAAAAAATCATGGGAAGCATTGCTGATCTGAGAGAGTAATTCCATACAATAGCTGGGACAAAAATTTCAAAGAATTGAGGAAAAAGTAATAGATGGTCACATCTTTGGATAACTTTTTAAAGAGGTTGAAAAATGAAAGGAGGAGAAGAAGAAAGGAAGAGAAGAAAAGAGAAAGGGAGGAGAGGCAAGTTTATCATTTTTTTCAATAAACACTAAAGGTTTGGGATAGTGCCTAGTGTAGAGGAGGGCTATGATTATAAAGATGCATTTCTATGATTACTTAGCATTCATGTAGAGGATATTTTGAAGGAAATTCTAAATTTCTGCATTCAGTGGGAATAAAAATGTTTTTTTCTTCCATTCAAATTCACAGAATTTCAGAAATTAGTTTACCATGATGGGGACAGAAGGGTAAGGAGAATCTATGAATTCTAAGTTAAGAAAGAACAACAGCTCTAAATATACATTATTGGCATAACTGATAACAATATACAAACAATTTTTTTTGTAATTAACACATTATTTTCTTCAAACAACTTTCATACAAATGAGCAGGAACAATGGATTGGGAATTAGGAAAATATAGTTCCAATTCCAGCCCCTCTTCTTATTAGAGATTTGGACAAACATATCTCTCTGGACCTAAATTTCCTCTTCTATAAAAGGAAGGGAATCATCACAAAGTTCACTTTGAACCCAGAAGCAATGAAATGGTAGTTTTGCAACCAGTTGGGAGACTCTTACAACAGTCTAATCAAGAAGAACTACACAAAGTTGGTTATAAGAAAAGTAGAGAGATGGAACTGAGAACAATAACTATTCTCGAGTGAGAATTAACTTAGAAACCATTATAAAAGGGAGAGGAAGGAGACAGCTATGATGGCCAGAGTTTGAGCCCACTAATGAACTCTGTGGGAAGAAGGGGAGGTGTTGTAAGTGATGTGATCTGAGGAGTATCTAAACTAAATTTAAAAATTCTCATTTTAGGGGTATCTTAGGAGTAATTACCTGTAACAGATATTTTGGGGCCCTTGAAGTTCATGAAACCACTTAGGAAGGTATAGAAGGGATTATAATATACACCAATGAAGTTGGGGTCTATATAAATAAAACCTCAGACACTTGCATTATTGAAGGAGTTTATGTGAAGGTATAATTTTGAAATTCATAAATTTTACTTTATTTAGCTTCTCCCTACCTCAGTTTCCTCATCTCTTAAAAGGAAATAATAATATCCCATATTTTTAAAAAATCAAATGAGAAATGCTTTGAAGAAGGTGAAGAATTAACAATAAAAAATTGCTTATATATTATAACCAGTTGTACTAATAATGTACATTTGGAGAAGAAGTTCTTAACTTGGAGAAGGAAGCCCCAGGACTCTTCTCTCATCTGGCCCAGCCATGGCAAGCAGATTTCAGCCACTCTGCGAACAAGTGGGAGAAAAGAAAAAATACATCTTTATTTCCAATGACCTCTGCCTGAAATTTAGCATTTCCTTCAATTAATTAAAAACTTTATTCTGAGAAGGGATCCATGACACCCAAAAAAGTTAAGAATTATTAATTTTTAAGAATCCAGTAAATCAGGGATTTTGGAAAGAATGTTGTAAACAGAATTTTGTGGGGAGATAGTCTCACATGGATTGGAATATTAAGCAGAAAAAGACAGTTTCCAGTATGTGAAAGGTTTGAAAGAAGTATTAATCCAGGATAAGCATCTGTGCAAAACATTATTTATGAAGTACAGACACGCTTCTGATGAAAGATGTGTTAAGGGATGGTGCAGACAGAAACAATAAAATGCTGATCACACGCCTATTCATTCAACTCTCCTGGCTAACAATGGCAGAGACGATATCTCCAACTTACCCAAGCATTCTTGCATTTTGCTGAAGCTTGAAAAAAAGGCATTTGAAAGCAGCATTTCAATTGAAAATATCTCCTGCCCAGAGAAATGATCTTTCAAGGTCAACATATCACAAAATCACAGAGTCAGAGGTAGAAGAGATCCAAGCTTTGTGTATCCCCAAGCAGGAGTACCCTGTACAACCTTGCTGACAAGTAGTCATTGGGTCTTTGATTAAAGATCTCCAGTGATGGGGAATTTGTTCCCACATGAATGATGGTCCTGATTATTAGGAAACAGGTTATGTGATTAGGAGGCATAAGGTCAGCTTTGGAATCAGAAAAACTCTGAAAGTCAAATCCTTCCTCTGATGCATATGGTTGTGTGATCATGGTCAGTACAATGTACATCTCTGTCCCTCAGGCAGCTCTCTTAAATCTATCCATTACCAACACCTGCCTGATCTGTAAGTGGTAGAAGTAGTTCTCACATGGGAAAGCTACATAAATTGATAAAATTTCAAATCCAGATTTTCTCTTTGTACCCGAAAGAATTAGGCAGGTTTTCCTTAAATTGCTTCTCTCTAATTTTCACCCATTGCTCTTAATTCTTTCCTCTGATGTCAACCAGAACATGTCTTTTGTCCTTCTATATTTTCAGACACCTAAAGATAACTGTCTTCTCCCTTTAAATCATTCTTTTCTAAGCTAAGCATCCACACTTCCATCCATACCTTTAATAGAAGGATGTTTTTTTATAGAAGGATCTTTAATCTCCTTCCCAACCTGGCCATTTTATTTCAGCAGAGTTAACAATCGATTCATAATAACTGTTTGTCATCTAACAATGGATAAAAAATGATAGAAGAGACAGAAAAATTTACTTAATAAAGGCTAACATGTATATGGTGCTTTAAGCTTACAAAACATTTTACACATGTTATCTCACTTGATCCTCACAACAATCCTGTGGAATATACTCATTTTGCAGATGGACAAACTGAGGCACAGAATAGTTAAGTGACAAGATCACACAACTAGTAAGTATGTGAGAGTGATTCCAATTCGGGTATTCCTGACTTCAAACCTAGCACCCTACATGCTATGTCACCTAATTGCCTCTCAGATGGGATGTTTTGTCTGTCATCCAATGCCTTATGCAATTTGACTTCTTTCTTTCTATCATAGTATCCCACTTAATCTCTACATAAATTCTGTTACAGTTAAACTGGTCTTCTCACTATCCCTGAAACAGCTTTTGTATTTTTGCCACCTCATCCCCTTCAATCTCATTTCTACCCATCAAAAATCTTACTAATTCTTTGAAACATCCATTCACATGCTACCTCCCCCATGTAACTTTCTTGGCATCCTAGCAGGAAGTGATCTCTCTCTCTCCTGAATTTCAGATCATTCAGAAAAGGAGGAACTTCTATCTCTGCAAGCCTGTAAGGGCATGCAGCTGTTTAAAATGCCCCGAACCTATTTAAGGGCACAAGGGTATATCCTCATTTCTGGGACTATTTACTTTGGAAATGTGAGAAATGGTCTTAGTGTGGAGGGGGACAGGAAAAACCAAGTAGAAAGATTTTCTGTTGAGTACTGGGTATTCATGAATCAGTATAGAATTGGTTGGACAGGGGTAAGTAAATCTATAGCAAGGAGAGAAATTTTATTAAAAAAGTTTAAAATGATGAAGAAAGTGAGGAGGAGAGAATGAGATAATATGAATGGGAGAGAGCTAGAGAAAGTACAGAGGTAGTTAGCAGGCCTGTGTACCAAAGCCTGACACAGGAATGAGTATACTTTGGAGAAGGGAGGAATTTATACCAAAGAACTAGAGAACATTATGAAAGGTAAAATGAACAACTTTGATTACATTAAACTAAAAAGGTTTTGCACAAACAAATTCTGAAAGGAAGTACAAATCTGAGAAAAAATCTTTATAGCCAGTAATTCTGATAAAGAACTCATTTCTAAAATATATAAAGAACTGTGTCAAATTTATAAGAATACAAGTCATTCCCTAACTGATAGTCAAGGGATATGACTAGATAATTTTAAGATGATGAAATTAAAGCCACCTATAGTCCCATGAAAATATGCCTAAATCACTATTGATTAGAGAAATTCAAATTAAATAACTCTGAGATACCACTTCACACTCTCATATTGACTAAGATGACAGAAAAAGATAATGATAAATGTTGGAGGGGATGTGGAAAAACTGGGACACTAATGCATTGTTGATGGAGTTGTGAAATGATCCAACCATTTTGGAGAGCAATCTGGAACTATGCCCAAAGAGCAATAAAACTGTGCATACCCTTTAAACCAACAGTGACATTATTGGGTCTATATCCCAGGGAAATTACAAAGGAGGAAAAAGGACCTACATATGCAAAAATGTTTGTAGCACCCCTTTTTATGGTAGCAAAGAACTGAAAAATGAGTAGATGCCCATCAGTTGGGGAATGACTGAATAAGTTGTGGCATATGAAGGTAATGGAATATTGTTGTTATAGAACTACAATAAAAAATGATGAACAAGCTGATTTTAGAAAGGCCTGGAAAGATTTACATGAACTGATGCTAAGTGAAACAAGCAGAACATATTGTATATAATAACAGCAGGATTGTATGATGATCAACTATGAAAGACTTGGTTCTTCTCAGTGCTTCTTCAGTGTTTTGTGTGAATTCCATTATCCTCTAGAAAAGTTTGTCTACATATCAAAAGAGTTGTCCCTCTTTTGAGTAACATTTAAATTTAAATAATGTTTGTAAGTACTTATGTTAAATTTAAAGTCGAACTTAAATTCATTTCTTGGACAACCAGCTATCATTAAGTTCGATAGGCTTTTCACCTCTATTGTAAAATCATCTCACTGTTTTGCTACACAGACGAGTTCGTTCTGTCAACTGTTCTACAATAGCTCACTTAATTTCGGGAAGACGGGCTTTAATTCGTTTTGTCCGGTTTGACTGGCTAAATCATTATGCAAAAGGTAGAAGGTGAAGTCTTTGCTTTTTATTGCTTACAGGATGGAATCTTTCAACGTTCCCTCACGGTACTTTCTCTATTGTGCCTAGGTGTTTGTCTGTTCTATCACCTATACTAGGGCTTAATAAATGTTTTGTGGGTATAATAAATAGTTTAATATGGTGTTTCTAGGACTAGATCTAGCTCAAAATGGTCAGGATTAGCTGAAATCTTTTAGGTGTAAGCTAAATGCTTTAATTAAGCTACATTTTGATTGTCCAAGTGCACTTTCCAGTACACTTACCATGTTACGACTTTTCTCCTCTTTTTGACGTATTCTAATTAGGTATTGAAGGTTACTTTATCTAGGAGGGTGATGGGCATTGTGTACGCACCCTATTGCCTATTTCAACTAAGCTCTCTATTCTTAATTTACTACTAAATCCTCCTTCATGTCTTTATTTCAGTAGACAATCCGTTATGTTCTAATGTAGAAAATGTAGCCCATTGCTTCCCCCTTCATATGCTACACCGTGACCTAACGTTTTTATGGTTTGATGATTTTGCTCACTTTGGGACCCTATTGGGGTGAGCTGACGATGGCGGTATATAGACTGTTGAATGAGAAGGGGTGAGGTGTATCAGGGTTTATCGATTATAGAACAGGCTCCTCTAGGAGGGTCTAGGGCACCACCAAGTCCTTTGAGTTTTAAGCAGTTGCTAGTAGTTCTCTGGCGAGTAATTTTGTTATTTAATTACCTAGGTTTATGGCTAAGCATAGTGGGGTCTCTGATCCCAGTTTGTACCTTAGCTTTAGTGTCTTCAGCATTGGTAAAGTCATGTAAGTTGCGTATTTTAATATCAACTAGGGCGTATTACAGCGTAGTTGGGTTTTAACTTTATTTGTTGGGTTATGATTCAAAACAATCCCAAAAGAAAGACTTTGGACAGAAAATGCCACCTGTATCCAGAAAAAGAACTAAGAAAACTTAATGTAAATCAACAATGCTATGTTCACTTTTTTTCCTATTTTTTTTTTAGCTCTTCCATGGTTTTTCCCTTTTGCTTTGATTTTTCTCTCTCAAATGATTCATAAAGTAATGTGTGTTTAAAAAAATAATAAATTAAATAAATAAAGGTAAAACCAAGAATGAGTATAGAGGAATAAGACTGTGACTTTTCCCTTCACTACATAGATACCAATTCAGTAGAGTGATGATAATGTATTGTTAGAAACATACTAACACTGAAAATCAGATATAAAAAAATTTTATTAAATAAGAATCTTAAGGAATCATCTTAGCATTTTTGGCCAGAAGCCAGCTCTGCTACTCTTCGGGAAGGGAGAGCCCTGAGCACAAAAGTGGGAGAAGCTCTATATTTGTTAGCTAGGTGCAGCCCCTCCCTTCAGAGAACAGATTGGTCTGTTGCCTTCCAGGTTACAATCCTTCTGATATGCCTACTATATGTTTCCCCCTAAATATGTATAAACATGTTCCCCCTCCCTTGTCATACATCCAATGTTCAAAAATGGCAGAAAACTCCTCTTATGGAGTATGATGTTTAATAGTAAATTAGACTATTAAATAGGCAATAGTGATTTGATCAAGTCATTAACCCCAACTAGTTTGGGCTGGATCAGCTATTATCTTAAATTTGTGGTTTTCTTAAAACCACAAGACCCTTTCTGGTTGGCTAAATAAGCCTGTGCCTTCCTAGCTCCCCAATTCTTTGTTTATTCAAGACTTCTGAGGCATTGAAACTTAATTATTCTGTAGAATCTTAACCTTTCTTAATCTCTCATATTCTGAAAATCTAATGGTCAGTAGTACCCACTATCCTATACTACCTCAAAGCTTGCAACACTATGGAAACCCAAGTTTTCAGTATTTCTCAATTATTATTCAAATTATTATTATTATTATTCAATTATTATTCAAATTTGGTATTATATCCTTCTTTAAAATCTATCATTTTCTGAGTTCCTTTTAGTTTGTTTAAGGAGACCACATAACAATAAGCTCCTAGAGACAGCCATAATCTCTATCATAGTTCCTTAATAAATAATTTTGTGAATGATCATTTATGAAAGGAGGAAAAATAGAGCTCCAACCCTAATTAGATGAACTTTGTATTGGGTGCTTTCTATTGAAAAGAGCTATTTAGTATAGGGGACTTGATTGTCATTCTCTCAACTCCCTCCTAAGGCCTTTTTAGAAAACAGAAACTAATTATAGAACCAGATCAACAACCTCTTTATTGATTCAGTCAAAATAAAACTAGTAGGATGCAATTTAGCTCTTCTCCCCCAAGTAGATGCAAATTTTCATACAAAATGAAGAAACAATTTAATTGAAAATTACTTTGAGAAACAGCAAGGAACCCTGGTGTAAAGAGGACAATCCCATTCCTACAACTTTCTAAAACCAACGATTAAAAACAAAAGTGGATGCTTCAAAAATCGCATGGGTCTTCCTTAGTCTAATGACTAGAATGATAGAGGAAAGGGAAGGAAAGAGAATAATCATCTATTGACTGCCTATGTTTCAGGAATTATGCTAAGCTCGTTACAAATATTAATTCATTTGATCTTCATAACAACCCTGGAAGGCAGGTATCTATAATATTATGCACATTTTGCAATTGAGGAAATTGAGGCAGAGTTTTAGTGACTTTCCTAGGTTTATACATTGAAGAAGTGTCTGAGGTCAGATTTGAACTAAAATCTTTGTGACTCCGGGCCCAGAATTCTATCTACTGTATCACCTAGTTACCAAGCATGGCGTTTGTCACTAAGTACATGTTAATCATTGGTGGAGAATCACAACAAAGAGCTCGGACTTAAGCAAGACCACCCTCTTCTCTCTTTTGTTTAAAATCCATTCAATAGTATTTATCTTTCCAGTTACATATAAAGATAGTTTTTTGACATTCCTTTTTGTAAGATTTTGAGTTCCAAATTTTTTCTCCCTCTTTTCATTATCTCCCTAAAACAGCAAGTAATCTGATGCATGTACAATCATTTTAAACATTTCCATATTAGTCAAGTTGTGAAGGAAAAAATCAGAATAAGAAAGTGTCCTTTCCCTCCACCTTCTCCAAACAACCTAAAAGAAACTCGAAAAATGATAGATTCAGAAAAGGAATATAAAACCAAGGTTGATTATTATACTCTAATCACTGATCTACTATCTAATATCTCTATAAGCGTGTGACCTACAGTCCTCCTTTGGTCCCATCCAAACACAAGAACCATGTACCCTGATTGTTGTGATACTCTGACCACAGCTACTAAGCTATACAGTTACTAGCTGCCCAGATCTTTGGCTACCTAACCTGCCTTCAACTTTCCCAAACCTGAAAGGATGAGAGAAAACATCAGAGATACAGAAGTATTGATTATAAACTATGAAGGACAGTTAGAATTTGAATGCTATCGGGATAGCATAGAGAATGAGAACCAAAGCATAAAGAGAAAAGTATCATAGATTTTGCAAACAACAATCAGTCAACAAGAATTAAGTGCTAGCCACCATGCTAAGTGCTGGGGATACAAAGAAAGGCAAAAATTCCCCCTGCCCTCAAGGAGTTAACATCTTAATGAAGATGAAATGCAAAAAAAAAAAAAAAAAAAACTATATAAGTATGATATACCATGTAAAGAAAGGTAATCTCTGAAGAGAAGAGAAGATGAAAGGAAAGAGAGGATAAAATTCCCTCTGCAAAAGGTGACAATAGAGCTGTCTTGAAGGAACTCGAGGAACCTAGGAGCTGAAAAGGGTAAGCATTTTAGGTATGGAGATCAGACAGTGCAAATGCACAATCAGGAAATAGAATATTGTGTTTGAAGAAAGTCAGTGATGCTGGGTTTCAATGCATGGAGAGGAATCAAATGTGGTACTAGAATGGTAGGAAGGAACCTATAAAGAGTTTAAATACCAAACAGAGAATTTTGCTTTTCATCCTGGAGGTAATAAAGAATTATCTGAGTTTATGGAATAAGGAGGTGACATGATCAGACCTGCACCTTAGGAAAATTACATTAACAGCAAAGTAGAGATGGACTGGAATAGGAGAGACTTTTGTCAAACTATTGCAATGATCTAAGTGTGAAGTGACAAGGCCATGTATAAGGTTGGTGGATCTGTGAATGGAGAGAAGGACATATATAAGAGAAATACTGTGGAAGTAAAACAGATTGTAAAAACATATTTAGAACCACAAGGGACTTGAGAGGCCATCTAGTCCAAACCCCAGGGATGAGAATCAAATTTAGTCTTGTATCATAGCTGAAGAAATTGAGACCTCAGTAAGTTAAATGACTTATTCCATTATACAGTTTTCATCAGAGTGGGATCTTGAATGCTCTCCAGAGCATTCTCTCCAGAGAAATATGAGATAAGGCATTCTAGAATGGTAAGGAAGAATCACATTGAAGGGGAACTCAAATACCAGAATAGGGAGTATATTCTTTATCTGGTTGATTATGAGAATCATTGAAGGGCAGACATGATCAAATTTGTATATAAGGAAAACATTATCTGCTTGTATATAAACATCAAATGTACTGGAAGGGGAACAAATTAGAGATGGATTTGGGGGACCAACAATCTTAGTTTAGGTTAATAAAAAGATCACTTAGGCATTTTTCCTTGTTGACTATGAGATATATAAATAGTGATGGAATCAGAGTAGTGAGGTGATAAAGGAGGAGTAAACAAGAGAGTGAAGAAATTGGTATAACACAGACTCACCATTCTCATAGACTTCTCCTGTAATATGGCAGCCTAGGAATCTTAACCAGACAGATTGTCCAATATTGGAACTCTCCAAATGGAAAGATATAATAAGCACAGCACTTGTTCACTGCCTAATTCTAAGGCAAGGTTCTGTCTTTCACGTTGATTTTCTCTTCTTCTGTCTTTCAGATTTGCCTTCCAAAAGATATCCCAGCAGATTGATGGCTCTTGCTTAGTCAAAAGTGACAAATTGATTGGTGAGTAGAATAACTCTTTTTATTATTAACCTCAATAGATCTTGATCCCTTTATAACCTTAAATTTTAATGCTTGGAGAGGTTGCTAGATATTTGGTCAAGGAAGAACGAGATACTGTCATGCATGACTGAAATGGTATAGCAGTGATGTAGTTTTCTTAGCTATCCTGCATGACACTTTACACAGCTGATAGAAGGAAGTCATTCATTAGTCTATTCTGTCACCCTTACTCTACTCCCTTCCCCCTTCCCTGGGTTACTACCTCTAGTCCCAAGGGTACAATTCTTTCCAAATCAACATTTTCTCTAACATCATTCCTACAGCTTGGCAGAGGAGAGATTTCTGCTCTTCTAGTTTAACCCCAAGGAGAACTTAGATAAAGCCAAAATCTCTTCATTTAAATTCATGTGAACTCATTGAACAATATCCCAACTTATGATCATCAGCAAACTCAGGTTAGTGAATTGGAGTGATAAACAATTAGTGTGATGGAACAAATACAGGGGTTGGAATCTGAAGATGTGGAACTGAGTCTTATATCTATTACTTACTGGGTATGTGACCTAGGCCCAAAACAGGCTCTCTGAGCTTCAGTTTGTTTTTGGTTTTGTTTTTGTTTTTTTTATTTGATGCTAAGTATTGTAGTTAGAGTCAAGTCAGCAAGACCTGAGTTCAAATCTAGTTGCTGACATTAGCTTTTTGATCCTGAACTAGTCACTTAATTTCTATCTGCCTCAATATCTACAGCAACAATTTGGGGATGATAATTATTATACTTACCTACCTTCCAAGATTATCTTCCAAGAAGATAAAATGAGGCAATATTCACACCTTAAAACATTGTATAATACTAGATATATTATTGTTATTATTATTATTAACTCACTAAGTTATAGAGATTAAATAAAGTATGAGAAGTATTTTGAAAACTTTAGAAATTTGCATCAATATGAGCTATTATTATAAACATATGGCTTAAAGTCAGATGAGTTAAACCTGATCCTTCAAGGTTCTCTTTTGTGTTTTGCCAAATAAGAACAGAAGTTTCTTTGTCCTGTTAGTGATACAAATATTGAATGCCCTAATTCAATGGCCTCATTAAATAGTTTGCCATGTCCTTAGGGAAATCAAATAAAAGCATTGCCATGCTTTTTTAATGACTAAAAGAGTAAGACTTTGTAGCATTTAATATTTGAGCTACAGTGATGAGAGTTAAATCCTAGGACATACCTCAGGGCAAAACTGGCACCCTAGCTCTGAGTGCATGAGTCCTTTTTTTCCCCAGCAGGTGGTAGTCTCTAAGGCAAGGATCTTAAATCATCAACCTTATACAGGACTTCCCTTTTCCCTAATTGCTGTTATCGCTGCTTGTTCCCTTTATTTTTCATGTCTGCACTTTTCATAAGATTGCCTTTTCCTTTTTCATTCATTTTTAATTATGCTCAACTCTTTCTGATCCCATTTGGGATACTAGAATCATTTGTCATTTCCTTCTCCAGCTCATTACACTGATAAAGAAACTGAGGTAAATGTGTAAAAGTAAGTAACTTATTTTTCTACTAAATGTCTGAGTATGAATTTGAACTTAGGAAGATCAGTCTTCCTGAATTTAGGCCCAGTGCCTAACTGTGCCACCAAACTGCCCTATCTTTTCCTAGTAGACAACTATTATGTCCTTTTAATCCTATTTTTATCACACAAAATACAGTAGACCAAAGTGCTGGATTTAGATTCTGTAAGATCTGAATTCAAACTTTGCCTCTTGCAAGATTGCACCTATTTTGGGGGCAATTAATGGCAAGTCTCAATTATATTATATAATAAAATCTCAGAAATGGTCTTCATCTGCATTGATAGGGGAAGTTCCTTTAACCAGAGGTTGTCTATCCAAATGAAATCATAGGCCCAGTGTCTAATCTGTTATACCTACCTTACAGGGTTGTTGGGATTCTTGGATTTATAGAATTTAAGATCTGGCAAAGATCTTAAAGGTTGTTCAGTGTAATCCAAAACTAGACAAGAATTTCTCTATATGTTATAGCTACAAGTGACCATCTAGCTTTTATTTGAACCTTACAGGAAGAAAAATTTATTATCTATTGAAGGAACACATTCCACTCAGCCAGTTTTCCCTTATATGCAAAAGAAATCTGTCCCTGCAACTTCCTCATCCTCTCCACAATTGCTCCTAACTCTACCCTCTAAGAATAAGTAAACTAGGCCTAAATCTTACCTTCCATGAGAGAGTCATTCAAATACTTGAAGACAACAATCATGTTCCCATATCTAGTCTTCTCAAGGGACAGACTGATTCAGAGTGCAGACTGAGATTTTTTTTTTTTTTTTAGACATGGCAAATGGATCTGTTTTAGCTTGATTATGCACATTTGTTAAAAAAAAAAAAAAGTTTTTCTTTTTCTCTGGGGAGGAAGAGGTGAGAGAGAAAGAAGGTGAACTGCTTTCTACACCTCCCTCCCCAATGCATACTCTTTGATCTGGTGGCACTGGCTTCCTAGCTATTCCAGGAACAAAACTGTCTCTCAGCTCTGGATATTTTTTCTGGCTGTTCCATGCCTGAAATGCTCTCCTTACTTCTCTCCAACTACCAACATCCCTGACTTCCTTTAAATTCCAACTAAAATTCTACCTTCTGCACAAAGTTTTCTCCAATAACTTCAATCCAGTTTTTAATTTCCTTCTTTTAATTATTTTCTATTTATCTTGTATGTGCTTGTTTTACATATATTTATTTGCATGTTGTCTCCTCCATTAGATTGTCAACTCCTTGAGGGAAAGTCCTGTCTTTGCCTTTTTCTGTATCCCTAACACTTAGCATAATGCCTGGCACATAGGTACTTAATAAACATTTATTGAATTATTAAATTGAATTATCTTAGCAGGAAAAGAAGGTGGTATGATACCTCTACCATATAATACAATATAAAAAAGAGACTATTTAAATGCTGTAAGATTTCATAGAAAGGACCAGTGACCAGAAAAAGTCTCTTGGACAAGGTGGAATGGGAACTAGCAGAGGAAGGGGAAAGGAACATTCCAAGAGAGAAGAATAGCAAAAGCACTGTCATAGAATAAGAGGTTTAGAGCTTCAAACAACTTTAAACAACCATTTTACAATCGTGAAATTGAAACCCAAAAAGTTAAATGACTTAACTAAAGTTGCACAGAAAGTAAGGAACTGAACTAGGATAACTAAGATTCTATGGCTCCAAATTCAATGTTCTTTCTACTTTATCACACTATACAGAAACAAGAAAGTTAAAGGCATAATCAAAGGGCAAAACAATCTAGTACTTCTGAAAATTGAGGGATTGTTTGAGAAAAATGCAAAAATAAATTAGAAATAGATTATAGAAAACGTTGAACACCAGGCAGAAGACTATGGATTTTTACCCTATAAGCATTAGGGATAAAGTGGAAGTGTTTTGATAAGGAGAATGATATAATGAAGATGATGCTTTAATAAAATTAATCTCATGGGGAGAGTGGCAAAAGAAGATTTTGAGGGAATATGACTTCTTTAATTCAATTACAACATTTTGGAGTTCAAAACTGTATCTTTAATTTCAATATTACATTCTACCTAATGCATTGTGAAATACTATTGAAGAAATGTTGTTTGTCCTTCCTTCTCAAAAAGAACTATGGCATTGGGGATGAGTCATGACATGCAAGCTAGTTAGATTTAAGTGAGAGAGGGCTGTACAAATTCAACAACTTCACTTTCTCCTCTAAAGCCCATCTAGATTCAGTGCCAAGATATAGATAAAGATGACTGAAGATGACCCTGGGAAATTCTGAACTTTTTAATCTAAGATCTTTAATTGGTCTCATTTTGACTGAGGCAATGCCCATTCAGTAATTAAGACTAGGTAAAATGCGAAGCAAGGAATGGCCTCTTTTACCTAGTCAAAAAAAATCCAATCTCAGAAAGGAAAACCCTCAGGATTTCTGAGAAAAACAGAAGTTCTCTTTCCTCAAAAGCAGACATAATTGATAGAGTCCAACCTGAGATAAGTGTTCCTCAATCTTATAAGCTCAATAAAAGATGATAAATTTTGCTGGATAGCAACTATAACACTGTTTAGCTTTTCCCATTATACTCATAGATACACATCTTATCATTAGAGAAAAACCTTAGATGGCATCACATAAATTATGTCAGTAATTCCTTTTAGAGTTTAAGGCAAGTGCAGATACAGGTGACCAGAAGTATTATAAACCACAGAAGACAGTTGGTCCAGGAGGCACTACTGAAGGGGGAAGCACAGATTATGAATACATATGGAATGAATGCAACCTGAGTCATATAGATGAGTAGAATTCAAGAAAGGCATTCCTTAACTTCCAGACATCAAACCCAAACATGTTGGAGGGTATGCAGACTGCTTCTGGTCTTTGCATAATTATAAACTCCCCCTCAAAAGAGTAAACATTGCTGCTGACTTCAAATATATACAAAAGAGTAGTATTAAATATGCATTGTTAATTGGACTTTCTAATTTTGCTAGCAGTTTCCTGCAGACATGCACTGTTCTTCAGATGCTAGAGCATTTAAGTAAAACTGTCATCCTGTCTTATGAAAAAGAAACCAATAAGAAAAAGAAGGAAAGAACTGTTTTAACCTAATAAATTCAACTTGAAGCCACCTAGATTATCTCTTTGAGATTATTCTGTAACAACAAAGCTTATGGAGGTGAAAATTGACAGGACTATCCTTGTTGAGGTACTTGTCAAAACTGTTGCAATAGCTTCATAATTGCTATCCAGACCTCTGCTCTATCCCCTCTCTATCCCCTCTCCAAACTATCTTCCACACAATTACAAAATTAGTATTTCTAAAATATTTATTGAATATATATATTTATATATATATGTGTGTATATGTATATATATATACATATATATATATATATATATATATATATATATATATATATATATATATCACTTGTTATTCCAAAATCCAATGGGCTCATATTGCCTTTAGGATAAAATATATACTTCTCTGTCATTTTTAAAACCTTCATAGTCTGATTCCAATCTATCTTTCTATGTTGATTATTCATATATACTTTCACATACTTTATAGTCCAGTCAAACTTGTCTACTTTTCCCCTACACATACCATGTTATCTCTTGTTTTTAGGCCCTTGTATAAGCTGTTTCTGTGCCTAAAATGCACTATCTCCTCTCCTTTGCCACTTATAATTACTAGCTTCCCTCAAAAGTCAGCTCAGGATCCATCTACTATATGAAGTTTTTTTGATGTTCCCTATTGGTAGTACCTTCCCCCAAAATTACTTTATATTTATGGACTTTGTATTTACTTATATGTATATATATATTTTCCCCAATTGAATATAAGCTCCTTAAGAGCAAGACTCTTACTTTTGTCTTTGTATTCCAAGCACTTAGCACAGTGCTGGTATAGTGTCATTATAGGAAACTAAATATTTTTGATTAATCAATTGACTTACAAACTGCTTACATGTAAATAATGAGTCAAAGATGACTCCAAGATTTCAAACTTTAGTAACTGGATTATTAGTGGATCCTCCATCATTCTAATCATAGCTATCTCCTTAGTGGAATTCTAGTAAAATTCCCTTCAAGTCTAATTCTCTGCTAGATTCTAAGGGTCCTGCTCTTGTAGAATCCTGATTCTTTGTTTTGTCTACCTGGTCCTTGGTGCATCTCTTGGCTTCCCAATGCTATTGTCAACCACAACTGTTCCAGGGATGTTGCTACTGGGTCCATACTATACTGCTTACTAACACCAACATTCAGGATCTCTATATCTTCTGACCTTTCAAAATTCACAAGGTCATACCTGATCAATTCTATCTTTAGATAGTGTCATCTTTTCTCCAGGAGAACTTCTCTTTTCATTCAAGCAACCAATCAATATTTATTGTCTACTATATGCCAGACACAGTGCTAAAATTCACCAGATGCATTGTCTTCTACTACAATTTCTCTAGCAAGATGGTCAATCAAGGAAAGAATAGAGAGAGAGAAGATACTTCCTTTTTCCCCCTGCTCTCCAAGGACAATTTCCTGTCAAGAATCCTGGAATCCTTAGCCTTAATATTTGGAATCTTCTCAACTAACATGCTATTTGTTTATATAGTCCAAGAGATCTCAGTCTATCAAAGTGATCTTTAACCAGTCACAAGCTATTTCCTGCATCAATGATCCAGCACCTCTATGTTCCTTGATTAAGGACCTAGTCACATCTTATTTACTTTTGATCTCTTTAGTTGAGATTCCTGAGCCTTCTTTGATTAATTGGGGTAAAGGATGTGCTCCCATCTTTAAGAAAAAAAAAGCATAGTCTCATGAAGGGAGGAGAAAGTATATAAGATAAGAGAATAGTTAGCAATATCCAAAATGGTAGAGTTATCAAAAAGGGTAAGGACTGAGAAAAGACCATTAGATATTGTCATTTGAACATCCCTGATGACCTTGGAGAGAACAGTTTCAATTGAGTAATAGAATCAAAAGCCAAATTATAAGGAGCTGAGAATTGAGGAATTTAATGAGTATAGAAAACTTCTAGCAGTTGGACTTTAAAAGGGATGAAAGATAGAAGTTGATAGCTTGAGAAAATGACTGGGTCAAGTCAAGGATTTTTAGAAATAGAGAGAACCAGTCGTGTTAGTAGGCAGTAGGAGAAAGAATCCAATAGCTAGAGATTAATCAAAGAAACTTCACCATGAAATAAGTATAAAATCAAAGATGCAAAAGTGGGAATAAACATAGGAAAAGTGAAATAGTTAAGATTAGGTCAGAACTGAGAGGTTTTGAGTGCCTGTTGCATTACTAACATCCCCCTTTCTGTATATGTTTTATATTTGGTGAACTCCTGTTATGCAAGAGATGTGGATATAGCAATAACACTGCCTTTTTCTATTTAATACAGAGGTGGTG